>NC_056733.1:561831393-561963893 GCF_019279795.1 Protopterus annectens
ACAATAAAAATCCACAAAAGATGCCATTGCTTCAGTCTTAGAGCCCTTAGCCAAAACTATCGGGGGAAATGGTGGATTGTTAACATTTTTGTGGATTTTAGGAATCCCAAAAATGGAGGGGGTGACTGGTAAACCCACATAAAGATAGTCATATTCTTTCTTGTCAATTACTCCCTCCATTAACCACTCATACAACTGCCAATCAATCTTGGTGTAAGCACTATTCACATCATATTTTGAGACCCTGGTGTATGTTGTAGTGTCATTCAATAATTCTAACATATTAATGGTATAATCTGTGTTAGTCATAATAACAACCCCTCCCCCTTTGTCAGGTTTCATCACCCTGTAAAGATTAGTGGAGGTTAATTTGTGGAGACAAAATCTCTCACCAGTGGTCAAGTTGTCGTTTGTTCCTTTCATACCCTTTAATAACCTCCTTAATTGAGATTCACACATCTGTTCGAAAATGTGTACTGTTGGGTTAACAGGGGGAATAAATGTACTGGATCTTTTTAGTGTCAAACTATTACTCGTCCAAAAACTGGAATTATTTGAGAAATACAATTTTAAATTCAATTGCCTAGTATATTTCAGATTAATTAAAATTTTGGCAATCCCATGCCTAAATGTAGGGACAAAAGTAAAACCCTTTTTGAGCAGACCACAATAGTTTTCAGTTAATTCTAAACAAGTCAAGTTGTATATACAAAAACTACCTTATTTGATTAAACTACAACAAGGTTCGATTGTATCACTTTGGTCTAAGACTTCTAAATTATCATTTAAATCTGTAACATCACCACCATCTTTACATGTGTCAACAAAACAATTTTTCTTCACATGTAAAACATCTTCAAAGTTAGTGGGTGCATTTAAATAATCCCGTTCTTTATATAATCCAACTTTTTCACAAAATGAATCGGATGATAAATGGCAGTCAGTGTGGGGAAAGTCAAACACGTTTGTACCCGGTGTTACTGGTACATCAGTAAAATAAACCATAGCTGGGGGGCCACTGTCTATTGTGGTCTGTTGTTCCCCTGTGACCACCTCTGTTTGGTGTACAGTCTCTGTCCTCTCCCCTTGCCAAAATCCTGCTGTCGTGTACCCTGATTGTGCTCGCGTATCCGTTCCGAGTGTCTCACAGGTTGATGTTCTAAAAAATACTCGTTGCCATTGTCAATGGCTAACCTGCCATCAAACCCTTCATTATAATCAGTGCCTCCATGCAGGGTGGTGTCAAGCATATGCACTTCATCAACATTGTCAGTTCTAACAGTCCTATTCTTAAAGACTTTAAAATGGGTGTAGGCTCTGTTGTTAGCATAGTCATAGGTATCCCTTGTTAGCTTTAATTTCAAGCCCTCTTTTTACAAATACATCCATGTCAGTTAAAATTTTGTCGTACTTGAATTTGTTAAATTCAAAAAGCAAATCATTTGTAATCTTATTGTTTAACAAGGCCAATTCGTCTTTTAAAATGCCAAGTTTGGCAGTATTATTGCGCAAAATAATTTGCATTAAATCTGTACCTGTACGATCAAAGAGCGCCACTAGGTCCTGAAATGCCTCCGAGCCGTCTTCAAATCCCATGGGTAATTTAAAAACCCTCAAGCCCTTCGGCACCTGGTTCAATTCATTCGATCTTTCCAAGAAGACGTCCATCTGGAGGGATTTAAAACGTTTCAGCTTTTTTTCGAAATCAGCTAGTTGTGTGTTTAAAGATCCATTTCCCGTGTTGTTACCTGTTACCGGTTTCAAATTCATAGTAGGAGGAGCTAACAGTGTGTCCAAGTTACCTCGTTTGTAATTGCAGGATCTGGATTGATTGGCATCTCCAAGCGCCCTGTTGTTGTCAGCATTAACTGAATTGTGAGGTGTAGTCCCTCTAGTACTGGTTGTAGGAGGCGTGTGTAAAGTATACAGTTCAACTTGTGAGTTGGTTAAAGTTACATTGTCAATGTTAGTAACTAAACCTTTCTCTTGCATAGTTCTCAAACGTTTTTGAGTAATCTCCGCATACTGTACCATCAACTGCTCTATGCTGCTTGACCAAAAAAGCGATGAATAATCCCAGAGCACAACCGGCAATAGTAGTGAACTCCACAATGTCAAAACCAACAAAAATAAACTGGTAAAACATGAACCAAACAGGCTCCATGACAGTCAAAAGCTTTAAATGACAAGCAATGGAGCAGAAACCTGGCAAGTACAAATTTAAACAAGTAAAATTGACTTAGCGCTTTCACCCATCCGTCAACATGGGCATCCTCAGAGTAAAATATAAAAAGCCAGTTCAAGTTCTTATAAAATACAATTCATATACACACCCCCTTGTTGAAACCAATCGAAAATGCTAAGCAATTAAGTATTTAAAAATCAAGCATAGCAACTTAAAATAAAAAATGTTTTGGAAAGCAACACTGCACCCATTAGTAAACGATATTCATCTATCCAGTGCTGTTTCATAATATACAGCAAAATGCTATACTGGACATTACACCCTAACCTAATGAAAAAACAAAAGTATTAATACTAAACCAATTATCAGTTGTTCATTTTATACATTTTGTAATTTTGTAATATATTTAAAATAATGTAAATTCATGCTTTACTGTGTAATCAATAGTTCTGAATACACAATTGTTTTGTATTAAACACAATAAGACCTATATTTTAAAATACTAGAAAGTGAAATGTGTTCATTGATACCTGGTGTCCTGGATGCATCTAATCTAAGCTGCCACAAACACTCCTTGACCTCCAATAAGGTTTTAGCATCCCCACCTTTTTCATTATGTGGAGTCTTGTCCTTCTCTACAGTATAGGGGGGATCTAGTGCTAATATTAGTGCTTGCTATAAGTTTAGAGCAAGTGCCGGGATGAGAAGTGAATGGTTTGAGTGCTTTAGTTGAAAGTTTGTCTAGTTCCAAGGGAAAAATTGAAGAGTAGACTTTGTGGAGCCAGGAATAGTTCTACCCTAGCTAACCGGTGCTGCCTGGCACGCAAAGCCACGCAAATGCGGGTTTTATAGCAGGGAAATGTAAGAGATAGAATTTAGCCCAAAATGGCCAACAAACTACTAATTTCTGGGCCAAAACCACTCCTCCAGGGACAGATAGGCTTCTCAAAGCTCCCTCTCTTACAGTGAAAAGAGAAACTTACTTCTATCCAAGTAAGGTATGGGCAAACACAGAAACTTGTAACACAGCCCTGAATTCAGCACTAACCTGAAAACTGGACTATACTAGCTTAGAAAGGCAGGAAAACAAGTATATTTTTTTTTTTTTTTTTTTTTCAGAAAATAAAGCAGATACAATCAAAAAAACTTTAAGTGCACAGAAATGGCTATCACACTTGCCTGTGTAGCCTACAACAGTTAAACAGGTAATTTAAACACAAAAACGGGTTTGTTAAAATGCAGGCAGTAAAATAAGTACAATATGTAGCTGAAACAAGCTTTTTAAATCACAGAAACTCTAGAAAATTGGTGTTTTATGTGGAATGAGCTAAAGGCAGCAAGAAAATGCAGAAAAATAATACTTAATCACTCCAAAGTCTCTCTGCTGCTGTAGAACTCTGTAGGGCACCAGGCAGGAGCTTGCTGAGCTGTACCACATCATAAAATATAAATGAATTGATTAACAGACAGACTATACAGACATACATGCTTACATCTCAACAGCTTACTACAAAATAACAGTCAGGCTTGCACATGCTCAGTACTTATACAGTTGTGCAAGCCCCTAGAAAGCTTCTTAAAGACACACACACACACACACACACACACACACACACACACACACACACACACATACCCTCGTAAAAAGATTGCCCTTAAATGAAATGGCATTGGAGTTAAACATGAAATAATATAGACATTAGAAACAACACAATGTTCATGTCCAAGTTGCCATGTATCTATAACGTGGTCTGGATATGTGACCCAATCTATTAACATAATGGTCAGAACTGGGTTTTGTAACACACACACACAAACACACACACACCCTTGTAAAAAGATTGCCCTTAAATGAAATGGCATTGGAGTTAAACATGAAATAATATAGACATTAGAAACAACACAATGTTCATGTCCAAGTTGCCATGTATCTATAACATGGTCTGGAGATCCGACCCAATCTATTAACATAATGGTCAGAACTGGGTTTAGTAACAGGAACAACTCGCATCAGGAATTTTGGGATTCGTCACAGAAACAGGGACATTTGCTTGAACATCCTCTGTAACTGGAAAACTGGACAACTCACTCTGAAATATAGTCTTTCTCACAGGCTATGTGCTGTGGTATAGGCTCAAACGCCAGTATCAAATGTTTCCGATTCCACCTAAACTCTACTCCTTGTGATTCCACAATGTACAGTCTCAGAGCTGGACAAATACTCTTCATGACTCCAATCTGATCGTAACCTTTGGACATGTGCATCCTTATCACTTCTCCTTCTTGGAATGGATTGAGCTGATCTTATAGTAGTAGGACTTCTGGATTAAATGCTTCTTCAACAGATTGGCTTTGACTGATTGGTTGTTCTTGACACATGGAACCACAATTTGGGTTCCAGCGTGTAGCTCGCAAGACATTTCCCTGTGAGCTACATTGCTGAAACAAAATGGCTGTAGCAGCACTTTGCCATAGAGCAATATGGCTGAAAAGCATAGCTGCTGCAGCTGTAAACTATGAACAGAAATTTTAAAATTGTGGTGAACCTTACAGACAGCTACCTGGCTGTGTTCTAGCAGAGACAGCCATACTAGATGTGTAAAACATTCCTTATTCTCATTCAAGGAATGCATTTATTTTATTATGCATTTATTTTATATTCAGACATCTGTCTTAAGTCTGGAATGAACTTGCCTAGGTAGCTAACCATGCCAAGAAAATGTTGTAGGGCTTGAATATTGTCTGGAGCTGGCATCTCAAGAATAGCCATTTCTTTGGAAGGGTCTGGTCACAGGCCTGAACTGGAAATAAATGACCAACATAATTGACTTCTTGTACCCTGAATTTATGTTTCTGAGAATTCATCTTAAGATTCACCTCACAAGCTCTTTCCAAAACAGTCCTGAGATTTCTGTCATGCTCAGTTTCACCATTACCTCCTACTAGAATATCGTCTACTATAGTAGCACAGGGATACCCAGAAAAAATTGCTCCATTGCATGCTGAAAGACGTCACTGGCAGAATTTATCCCAAATGGCATTCTCACAAATCTGTACCTGCCAAACTGAGTACTGAAAGTGGTTAGTAATGAGGATTTTCTATCAAGCAAAATTTGCCAAAATGAACTCTTTGCATCCAAGACAGAAAAACAGTGGCATTTGGCATAAGAGCTGCAACCTTTTTGATTGTACGCATTGGATGATGAGATCTTTTCAGAGCTTTGTTCAAATCTCATGGATCAATACATATTCTGATGGCATCTGAGCTTTTCCTATGAGCTCCCACCATGGAGGGTACCCATTCAGTCAGACTAGATGAACCAATTGGCCAAATCACACCTTGTTGCACCATTTTTTCTATCTTAGCTTTGACTCTGTTCTTCATAGCTACCGGAACATTCTGGGCTGGCCTGACAACTGGGCTGACATTTGGGTCTAACTTCATGGAGCACACGAATGGAAGCTTGCCTAGTTTGTCTTCGAAGAGATCAGCATGGGTAGAAAAAATAAAGGGTGCAAAATTAGAATAGTGGTCTTTTAAGCTAACATGGTGGACTTCCTTGTTGAATGAAAGCAGCCCCATTTTCAAAACATCTCTGAGCCCTAATAATGACTGTGCATGCCTCTCAACCACATAAAATAAGTTGTAGCTTCTCCCAGCAGAGTAACATAAAAGCACTACTGAGCCTTCAGTTTGACTTTCTTCACCACCATAAGCAATAAGCTTCACACACTTTCCCAAATCAAGCTTCTCACCAACACATACTCTACCAAATATTTCTGCAGACATAACATTGTACTTTGAACCTGTGTCAACTTTGAACTCTATGGGTATACCATTTATCCGAACAGTGCAAAATACTTTATTCTTTGCCCATAAATCTACTGCATTGACTGTTTCACTAAGGACTGACACACCATCAACATAGAAAGTAGGATCACAGCTTTGTAATTGATTGACTCGTTTCTTAAAATGTTCCCTTTTAATAAAAGAATGTGTTGCTTTTGAGTTATAAAACCTTTTGAAATTATTCTGCTTATTGCACTTGTGGCATTGTTGACCAAAATCTAAGCACTTTTCTGTTAGACTCATGATTGCTACCACAATTGCAGCAGTCGGCAATGAAAGTGGGTGATACCTGTTCACCTGCACCCTTATGCTTGTTTGCTGACTCAGCTGTGCTTCACTGAGACTGTGCAAACTATGGAATTTTCTTGAAAGCTCTGGGGTTTACCAGTGAGTGCTGCAGGGGTTACAGTTGCTGTCATGTGTTTGGGCCTGTTTCTTTTAACCATGTGGTGCATACTATTAACATGAGGCTTAGAAGTTACTGAAAACATGCATTTCTCATTTGTAAGCATGTTTGTGTGTTTTTCTGTGAGCTCGGGTTCACTACATATGACCGAAGCCCATTTGGCTGAGACCAAATGACCGAAAGTTCATTTGACCGAAAACTCATATGACCGAAAACTCATTTGACCGAAAAACAGCACTGGCAGGTATATGCCCTGTTCCCCACTGTAGTGCGACCCTGGAGTGAGAATATAAAGTTAGGGGGCACAGCCCCCCACATTGGGGGGTGTGAGGGGCATAGCCTCCCACATTTTGCAACCAGTTTTTACTGATGTTACATGTTTTAATGTATTGTTAATGGATACACATGTATATAATAGTGCACAAACTGCAATTATGAGGGGGCTACACCCCCACACCCCCAATGTGGGGGGCTGTGCCCCCCACACACCCCTAACAATATATTCTCACTCCAGGGTCGCACTACAGTGGGGAACAGGGCATATACCTGCCAGAGCTGTTTTTCGGTCAAATGAGTTTTCGGTCATATGGGCTTTCGGTCAAATTAACTTTCGGTCATTTGGTCTCAGTCAAATGGGCTTCGGTCATATGAACTTTCAGTCATATGTAGTGAACCCATGAGCTCATATATCTGACAAATCTCAATGGCCTTATTCAAACTTAAATAACTGTCATGAAGCAAAATCTCACAGAATTATCCTTAATACAACACGCAAGTCTGTCTTTTATCAACTCATCCCTTAAATCACCAAATCTGCACATTTTAGCTTAGTTTCTCAAATCAGTTTATATATGCTGTGAAATTTCACCAGGCTTTTGATCCCTTGTATAAAATAAGTGTCTTTCCATTGTAATATTAATTTGGGGGTTACACATTTCTCTAAATTTTTGTTTCAAGCACTCAGGGTCTTCCCTTGACTCAGCTGGTACAACAATATGATGTTTTTTCCCCCTCTCCTGCAAATACAGCAGGTGCATACACAAATAAATGTTCCCTTTCAATGGCTTCTGGCCCAAGTAAATTAAGTAGAATAAATGCCTTTGTACAATCATCTTTATCAGAATATGAAAAATTGTACTCTTGCGCAAACACTCTTCAGTTCTCTGCAATATTATTATCAAACAAATGTGGAGCTGTCTTCGAAAATTGTCTGCCATGCCCACAAATTATAGTAAAACACAATGCAATCCAGGTCCTCATGTAATTATACACAAACATACTGCTATGTCGGATTGTAATAACATTCAAATGCACGATAAACTCTTCAAAATACTGTACTTTGCGAAAAATATAGTGCTGAGTGAAAAAATGCAGTAGTTTGCCTTATTTTATTCATTTTATGCAATTCAGACTTTATTTCAAACATTTTATGTAGTAATTCGAATCTTTCTATCAATATCAAACATTTCATTTGCTTAAAATATCATTTAGAGTATTCTGTATGTCCCATTTCATATTTTGTGAATAAGAAACCATTTGAGCAAGTTTTCAATACCTGAAATTTGTTTCTGGCCAGTTTTGTGAGTTATACATGCAGTAGGGATGATTCACTCCTTTATATTCCTCCAACACTAAATGAATGCCTCTCAGTCCCAAATTGGAGAAACTGGATCCCTCTTTGGGATCTGCCTTTTTAGACGTGCCACTGCTGACACCATGACACTCATCTCTCTTAGTACAGACGACGAACCGGCAAGGTAGTTTATTTAGATGCTTTATTACAAAAGAACACATGAGGATAGGCAGCAGCATCATAAAATATAAACAAACTGATTAACAGACTATGCAAACATACATGCTTACATCTCAACAGCTTACTACAAAATGGCAGTCAGGCTCACATGTGCTCATTACTTATACATTTGTTCAAGCCCATAGGAAGCTTCTTAAAGATATACATACATACACATTGATCTACAGTAACCTTTGGAAATCTACCCAAAATGGCACTGAGGCAGTGGAACTGATGAATATAGTACAGTTGCATAAGTCCTTCTTACCTGTAATAGAAGATATTTGAATTCCTCACTTTCTCAGTGGCAGTACCCACACACTATTCCCCAGATTGTGCATAGTTGAGGTGGGTTTCAGATCATTGATTCAGTTGTTTTTCCTTTTGGTATTTATATGGTATTGTGAATACCTGTCTATTTACTCTTGATAGATGAGTCCAGCTTCAAATTCTTTCATTTCCTTCTTTGTGGAAGTGAAAAAATCAGAACAGTCACTTCTTGTGACACCTGAAGGCTTCTTTCTCAGGATATGCTCAGCCAATCAGCTGTCACAGGAAGTGAGAAGGAGGGGAGTCTGAACTTTTGAAAGCTGGCCAGTACTGCATTACCTTAGCAAATAAGCAGAAATACCACTGAGACAGTGAGAAATTTGAACTTCTACCATTACAGGTGTGTAGGACTTGTGCAACTTTTGTTAAAAAAGGCAGGAACTGCACAGAACAAAAGACAATCAGAATAACTATGGGGTGGGCCTTGTCCCTTCTTCTACCTTGGTAGTCCCTTAAACCTAGAAAAAGAAACAAAGACAAGCAGCTCAGTGAAGTGGGAAATGCTAAACTGATTAATCTGAACAGAAAACAAATCACAGTTCCACACAACGTGAATGCAAACTTCCTTTTGCTAAATAAAATATCAAAACAAAGCTTTCAGATAAAACAATCCTTCATCAGTGTTACAATTGTAAAAGACTAAATGCTCAAAAAATATATATATATATATATATATATATATATATATATATATATATATATATACGCACACACACACACACACACACACTTAAAATCATCACATGACACAGCCATCCTATCGCAACAAGTAGATATCCAATTACAAAGTTTGTTAAAAACACACAATTTTTAAATTTCCTTAGTCATATAAGAATCCTATTATAAAAATACTATTATAAAAATCTGAATCTCCATTTCTGTCTTCAGCAACAGATTGTTTCAGACAAATGGGTCCTGAATGTGATACATCTGGCTACAGATGGCAGAGGGAACGTCTCCTTTTCTTTTCAGAGGATTCCTCCTCATCTGCCAGATCAAATTCATCTCTTTCTTCCTATCTAACAACATGTTGTCCTGAGGGTTAATAGAAGCTGTTTCTCCTCTCTCAGGAGACTTTTTATTCAACAATGTTGTGGTGCCAAAGAAAGAAGATTCTTTGAGAGAAATTCTGGACCTTTCTTTCCTGAACTGGTTTGTGCTAGTGGCAAACTTCAAAATGCTTCACTTCACAGCTTATTACCCCTTCTTACTTGAGTCCTGTGATGCACTACATTTTTCCTTATTTAAATAACTTGCTCAGCAAATATCCACTTCACACTTTCTCTCTAAGGCTGCGAGTGTGGGTTGGACTGGAGTTTAAAAGTTGCTGGGTAATTTCCATTTGACTGATCTCACATTATGAGTAATCATGAGTGATGGGTCTATAACAGAATCCATCTCAATATTCAGATCAAACCATTTGCAGAAAGAAACAAATCCTTTATATTTGGACTGCTGCAAGAAAATTAAATGCATGCCCATCAGTGACAGCACTGTCTTGGTAACCATAAATGTGGAAGCACTGTATATGGTTCTTCCACATCAATAATGTATACAGGCCACCATTGAATCATATCTGAAAATCAGGGCAGCCCTCCCTTGAGAGACTGAGATCCTGGGTAAGCTTTTGGACATCCTCCTCATTAATAACTGACTTTCCATGGACAGTTCTACAGACAAACCACTGGCATAGCAGTAGCCACGGGTACAGTCATAGTACCTAGCTTGGCTAATGTATCCCTTGGGAAATGGGACAGTGTTCCAAAGTAGGTATGTGGATTCCATCAGATGTTATCAATGCTTTATAGATGACATTTTTATAATATGGGAAAAAGAAGACTGTACTTTGAAAGATTGTTTTGACTTAATCAACCAGTCCCCAAACGTATTAAAATTCATGTGTGACTACAGCAAAACAGCAGTTAGCTTTCTGGACCTCACCATAACTAAAGATCTGGGGAAAGGTAATCTAACAATCTCTTTAGGAAATCCACTCAAATAAACATGCTGCTACACAATAGCAGCATGCACCCTCAAATCACAAAAAAGAATGGTGTGAAATCCCAGGGAATGAGGATTGCAAGAGTTTTGAAAGAATTAAAATATTTCCCCACTAATTTAATGAACTTCCAAAGGGACTTTCATGCCAGGGGCTACAGGGGAAAATGTTTCACAGCATCCTGGAGCCAATTAGAACTCTAAAGCAACTTAATGACCCAAGCCTAGATGAACCACTAGATAGGACTACTAGGGAGTTTTGACACAGATATACTGACAAAAATTACAAAAGAGAAAAAGGAGAATGGCTTTAACATTAACCTCTGACTAAAAAGACATCTGTAAAGTAATTACAGATAACATGATTATCATTTCCAAGAACAAACAACTGAAAAAATACTTGAAGCTGGGGCCTCATTTGTATTTAAAATATGAGAGACTGGGATCAACAGCAATGACAAAACTATGGAGTAAAATAGTAGGACCTTCAAATGTGGACCACCCTATTGCACCTTTTGTGAATATCTGAGAAACTGTGATCATTTCTGTTGCTCCAATTCCAAGACTTATTGGAGTCACAAGAAGTGCAGCTGTAACACTCAATTTGTCATATACAGGGCCCAATGTGGTTCTTGCAGAAGTTTCAATGTGGGCAAGACTATTAACAGACTAAAGGTCAAAATGGTCCACAATTTATTAGATATAAGATTTAAATTGCTAAAAAAATCCACTGGTGAAGCATCATCTGGAAAACCCTGGACATGAAAGATTCAGCTGGAGAAACTAGAGATGGGGCCTCTTGAAGGCAACAGGAATGCCAGCTTAGAGATGGAACTCCACTAGATCATCAAAGTAAATCCTTGCAAACCATGTGGACTCAATACTTGCATTTCTATCAAAAGTGTTTTAATACTAAGAAAGATAAATCACAGTCTGTTTTATTGAAAACCAGATGAATTGTTCCTAAAATCTAAAAAAAAAATCTGGTTAGAAAGATGGGCACCTAAGCATTTACATTGCTATACTGATTTCTCAGATGGATCTGAAAAAGCCATATGGCAAACTTGTTTTTAAAATGTTAAAATGTTAGGGAAATCTTAGTATCTCAAGCAGGACAATTTGTTCAATTAATGTAGCACGTAGTTTTGTTTAAACAAGGAAAAATGAATTATCTTGCTTGAACAGGCTGAGTCGCTGTTGAACTTATCTTGAATGTGGTTAACTGACATTGTTATACAACACAAGTACTGTAGGATGATAAGGGAGGAGTAGCCAGTGAGGATATTCCATCCCATTGGTGGACATTTGATCATATTCAAATGTGGTATGTTTTACCTCCACCAATTAAAACACACCACATCTTGACATATTCAAATTAGTTATATTTTACCTCCACCAATTAAATCACCTAAGTATTCTTACCCTTTCCCTGACAAAGCACTTAAAACCAGGGTACAGCTCCCTGTAAAACTATTAAGATTTGACTGCAAAGACAATCATCCATCTGTGAAGACTAAATATACAAGTTTTCAAAAAATTGCACCAGTTTCCCTATTCCAGTGGAGAGGAGGGGTAAATAAGCCATCTATAGTAAGCTGTGAGTCATATTTGCTTGCATCCCAATCTAAGTCTTGCTTCTTGCTTTTTTGTAGAGTAAGGATTTGCATATCTATACCCATCTTTACTTTTCTTGTCAAGACGATAGCTCCATTCTTTCAGTTGGTAAGAAAATCCTAAAACTTTTCACACCCATGCTGCTGTTTTTCTCCCCATGAAACTCATGTAACCAGCAGTGTTGGTGCATGTGTGGAAAGAGTGCAAGGTTTTGAAAGACTTGAACAGTTATATCCTAGACAAGATATAACCCATATAGCTAAGGCTATTGCAGCAGTGATTTAATCACACATCTAGTACTATAGTATGTTTACTTACACAACTGTGCTGTCTCAATTGGAAAAAAAGCCATAGGCCTAGTGAGATTTTCTTGTCACCAAATAAAATAATTACAGCGAGATCATTGGTGAATTTTATTGCTGCCCATCAAAAATGCCTCCATGGTGAGAATGACTAACTGCACACCACCTGTATGTTCTGCATTTAAGCTAATTATGTTTTGATTTAGCTTCTTGATATTTTCATTTTAAAAAGGGTTATACTTTCTGGACATTTTGCAGTATCAGACATAGCTTTATTCTGCATTATCCTGGGGTAAGAGACACTTACAGAGACTCATCTATGTCAGTCATATGTATCCACTCTGTACCAGATAAAATTACATTAAAAAGATTTAGTTTCCACTGGATAACCGACTTCTTTTTAAAGACACAACCTTAAATACTTAATGGAATTTGTCTTTCTCATGAGAAAACATATCTTAGTGGACTTTGATGATTCATCTCAGTTTTTGCATTGATCTTTCAAAAAAGCATAGCCCACCCACAAAGCTGCATATCAGCTGCTGCTAGGATTCACTGGGTTTACCAAACTCAAGTCTTGACATTCTTTCTGCTACTTGTTCAGGGCCAGTGAGAAGATTGCAATATCCTGGGACAGTGTCATGTTGCTGTCAAGGAAGGACCTTGTATGTCTTAAATTCCTGTCCTCATTTATATACCTGTAATGTCAAGGAATGGGTGTGCAAAGAGGCATGTCAGCGTATCTTCTCACATCCATGACTCAGTCACTGCCACTGCCTGCCTAAGGAAAATACCCCCCATGCATTCCCAGAATCTTCCAGAGGTCAACCAGAAGGTGCAACCTAATGTCCAATCCACTAACCAAACCCTGGTCACCTTAGCCATAGTTGGGGCTTTATCCCTCTATGCCATGGTGCTGGCATTAATTTAACATTGGTGGGACTGGAAGTGGGTAAAATTGTCACAGAAGTTAACATTAACAGTAGTTTCATAAATCTGGTGGTTTATATAATCCAATAACAATACTGGGAGTCCTACGTAACTCTTCCTGGATAGAAAAGTGAGTAATAAATTTTACTATGACAGTTAGAGTATTACTGGAAATGTGATATTTCATTTTTTTTTAGAATTAGCGAATTTTGAAGACATTTATGGATACTAGTAAATAATTATGAAATAAATTCTAAATGCCTATTTCTGTTTATTTTAGTCTGGGGTGAAGGGAGTTTTCCTATCCACATTTTCTTTCATCTGCTTCTTTTCCAGTGTTTGCTTTCCTTTCAAAAAGTATGCCTAAAGCGTTCATTTCAAAAGTAATGTTTTTCTTCATTTGAATAATAAAGCTAGTAAGAATTTAAAATCTTTTAAGCAGGTAGTAACTGTGAATTTTTTTAACCCACTAACTTAGCATTTTCAGAAAATCTGCCCCTAGAAGACTAGTTGCTTTTGGCTATTTCTGCTGTTTTATATAAATGCCTGTGTCTTCAAAACAGTTCAAAATATAATGACATCTTCAAGACGTATTACTGGTATATTTACTTAAAAACACCCCTACATTTGGGCTCTTACCTTCAAAGGCAGAAAAGCAGCTACATCTTGAAATTTAATGAAAACAAATTAAAGGGAATTTTTTTTACATCCATATACAAAAAAGAGTAAAAACATACATTTCTGTACAGAAATGCATACTATTTTAGATCTGAAGTTGCAACAACAATATGTATTTAGCTTTTTAGTAGCTGTTGTAATTTTTTATTCTAAAGTAAAATGAAAATGAAACCTTTGTTTTCATGTGACTGTTTTTCAGATGTTGCAGTTTGAAAATTTCCAATGGACATTTTTTAGCCTGAATTTTAAATGACAGGATCCTATTTTGAAAATTTCAGGACAGGACCCTTAACTGGCCTTACACTGTATATTCATAGGAATCATAAGTATGTACTAGTCTATTTTTATGAGAAGATGTTAAGCCTAGCCTCGCACTTTCATAGTAATTTTTAGACTTTATATTTTGTGTATGAATAACACAAAGGTGGGCAAAACAAGGACACATAAGACCAAGTTATGATGAGGCACTAAAAAGCAAGTTTCCCAAACATCAAAGACATCTTAAGCCTATAAAAAGCAACGTCTATACTCAGCAATCTCTAAATCACTCACCAAAAGCAGCACCAACCACAAGACATATGCCTACACCCAATGGAGTCCCGAGAGCAAAGCCCATAAGGCATACAAACGGTTTACCTTCATGTGTGCGTATTGCACAAAGGCAAACAGCAATTGTCTGAAAGGCAGTTTGCAAAGTTTGCAAACGCCAAATGGAAAAAGGTTTGAATGTGCAATGAGCGAATGCACAGTGACATTCGCTCATTGCACATTTGGCATTTTGGGGCGGATTACACTATAGTGGGGATCGGAAAATGGTACCTTTCCCCACTGTAGTGTGATCTCGGAGTTAGAATATTAAAGTAGGGGGGTATGGGTGACGCAGCCCCCCACATGGGGGGTGCAGGTGGGCTTGCCCCCCTGCTTTACACTTCATTAGATTTTTCTTTCAATATTTATGTTCAAAAATCAGCGAATCTGCTTAAATTGTTGCTGTTATGACTTTAGTGGTTACGATTCGCTCATATGAGCAATCACACCACTGTGATTCAGTTTTGTAAAGGTAAACCATACAAACACATTACCTAGGACTCTTGTCATAGGGGACTGCATTGTATGACACATAGATGATCCACTCACCAGACAGAACAAAAAGATAATATAGCAATAACCCACGTCTGGGTGTGGGTAACGCTGGATTTACCCACGGTTGATGTGGTTTGGCCACAAGGGCGAAGCCCGAGGGACCAAATAAAGCCAACTGTGGGTAAATACAGCATTACCCACACCCAGACGTGGGTTATTGCTATTATACAATGACATTATTTAAGAAAAAAAATAATTAATTTTCTTAAATAATGGCATTGTATAATGCCTCCTTGCTGCCCTTCCGCAGCTGTCTGGTATTCCGCGGCATTTCTGATGTACTGCACATGCGTATGCCTACCCAGTACATCAGAGCTGTGGGCAAAAGCAACAGAGAAAGCAAGATCTCCATTGCTTTTTACTGTTTCGCTATGTTAAATGGGTTTAACATAGCGAGACAGCTTTAAAATAAGCAACGGAGAATCTCCATTGCTTATTTTAAAGCTGTCTCGCTATGTTAAACCCATTTAACATAGCGAGACAGTTTTGAAAAAAGCAACGGAGAAAGAAAGATCTCTGTTGCTTTTTACAAACTGTTTCGCTATGTTAAATGGGTTTAACATAGCGAGACAGGTTTTAAAAAAAGCAACGGAGAAAGCAAGATCTCCGTTGCTTTTTACACACTGTGTCACTATGTTAAAGGAGTTTAACATAGGGAGACAGCTTTAAAATAAGCAACGGAGATCTCCGTTGCTTTTTTTAAACCTGTCTCGCTATGTTAAACTCCTTTAACATAACAAGACAGTGTTTTAAAAAAAGACATACTAATGGAAAAAGTCCGGGCGACCGGACCTTTTTCCATTAGTATAAGTCGATTTACAACATGCACGCTGACCAATCAGCGTGCACGTTTTGGAATATTAATGGGGGGTCATGGTATAATGAGGTAGTTGCTTATCTGGAGACAGGATTCACCAAGTTACACACACACTCTTACGTCACTATACCACAGGTACCAGTATGAAAAGACTATATGAAAAGAGACGTCAATGTCTCTGAATGTGTCTCAGGCAGGAATGTGCCTTCCATTGAGCAGCATTTTACCTTCACCAAGGATGATGCCACAGTATGAACAGAAGATGATTGACTTCAATAATTGACTTAGTTTCTGGTGTCTTTTCAGAGGGATTCAATATTTAAATCGAGTTGCTGGCTACTGAGACTTCTCTGCATACATCAACTGGACATAAGCTGATTTAAGTATATTTTCTGCACTTATTTAAGATTTGAGTGAGTAAATATTGTGTGTCTTGCATTCAGTAAATATTGTGTGTGTCTCTGAATCTCTGCAGTAGTTCCCCACCTCCCCTCCCTGTTTCTTGTTGTGGTGTTAATCTTGTGTGGCTTTGGAATTGCCCGCCCCTGCTGTAAATCTCTTTTTGCACACTCCTCCTGGACCCATCTCATTCGCTCACTCAACTGAGTACAGTAAGATCATATTTTGATTTTGGATACTCTTACCAGTCCCATCTCCTCTGCAGTGTACAGAGAGAGCACTTGGGAAGGGCATTCCCCTATAGTATCTTAATCTGCTCTGTTTTCTCCATCTCAAAAAAAAAAAAAAATGTTTTTGCACTTCATCTGCCTTACTGTATTTGTGTTTCTTCCTACTTTATTACCTTATTTTGCTTTTGCCTCTTTTAACATTTTAAAGTAGAACCTGTGTGTTGAGAGACAGCCTTACAAGACTATCTGCAAATATATAGAGCTGAGTATATTTTTCTGTATTATTCTGTATTATAGAGCTAAATTGTTGCTTAGATATCTGTTGTCTTACTGTTCTGCAAATATACAGAGATCAGTATATATTTTTTGGTTTTATAATTTGCACTCTGATTCCTCACATCTCTGTTGAAACTGGTTTCCCCACCCCCCCCTCCCTGTTCTTGGTTGTAGTTTAAATTTGGTGGCTTTTGCAGTGCCCGCCCCACTGTAGATTTGATCTAGGACACTCCCCCAGTCCCATCTCTTTACCGCATTCTACCTAATAAACCCTTTCTGCACTTGCTTTTAGTCCTTTTTAATTTAATTACATTTTTTCAAACTGTGTGTGGACTAATATTGCTACATACTCAAGTGTGCCAGCTTACACTGCATGTGAATTGTTTTTACTACTGTTTTTGCTACTTTTCTGAAAAAAAAAATGTATCTGCTTTTACTGTATTTGTGTTTCTTCCTACTTTATTTTGCTTTTGCGTCATCTTAAAAGTACTCAATTGTATTTATTACTGCTTGGTGTATCTCATTCTAAGCCTTTTAGTTTAAGCACTTGGGCTTCAGACCAGTTGTTTTACATTAAGAAGGTTTGTGGTCTGCACTGTGGTGGCAGAACAGGTAGCTTACATCCTTCTAAGTTGGGAACTGCTGATTGAGGGCTCAGTGTCTGTTATTCTAAAAGTGTATTAATTCTGGTTTAAGCACTTGGGCTTCAGACCAGTTATTTTACATTGGAAGGGTTCGTGGTCTGCACTCTTGTGGGAGGAGAGGCTGGACTCTGCCCTTCTAAGCTGGGAATTTCTGGTTAAAGGCTTATAGTACCTGCATATTTTAACTACTTCTTACTGAAATTGGTACACCTTGTTTGCTGTAGAATAGACTAGATCCAGGCCTGCTGAATCTAGCTTTGTTTGTATAACTTGAGCACTAATCCAGGCATTCTTTAAAGTATTCAATTGTATTTATTACTGCTTGGTAGTAACTTGATTAAAGTGTAGCTATCATTCTAAGTCTTTTGGATTAAGCACTTGGGCTTCAGACCAGTTGTTTTACATTAGGAAGGTTTGTGGCCTGCACTGTGGTGGCAGGACAGGTAGCTTACATCCTTCTAAGTTGGGAACTGCTGATTGAGGGCTCAGTGTCTGTTATTCTAAAAGTATATTAGTTCTGGTTTAAGCACTTGGGCTTCAGGCCAGTTGTTTTACATTAAGAAGGTTCGTGGTCTGCACTCTTGTGGGAGGAGAGGCTGGACTCTGCCCTTCTGAGCTGGGAATTTCTGGTTAAAGGCTTATAGTGCCTGCATATTTGAACTGTTTCTTACTGAAATTGGTACACCTTGTTTGCTGTAGCATAGACTAGATCCAGGCCTGCTGAATCTAGCTTTGTTTGTATGCTTGTTTGTTTGCTTATTTCCCTGAAATGCTAATTCCACCTAAAACGCGGCTTTTCAGCGCTTCTGCGGATCCCTAGTGATATCTGCATTGCTTACTGTACTTATTTCCTTGTTTCACTTGAAAGAAAGTTACTGTTTGTCGTTTTTGCATTTAAGTTACCTGTAACACATTGCATTTAAGTTATCTGGCACTTGCCCACTAAAGCAATTATATAAGTCAGCACTAAAAAATTAAAAGCACTACACCCTCACAAACTCCCCTTGAGTACCTTGTTCCCCATTAGCCTTTTTTTTCAATTATAAAGGAATTCCCAATACTATTCTAGCATGTCCAAAGGTCAGTTGTCAATCTCCTCTCCGGTCCAGCTGGTGAATCTGGGAATCTTTAGGCAATGTTACAACTGCCTCATGTACACAGACAACCCTCTCCTCCTCCCAACAAATTCCAACACATGTGAGAGATGCAATCATATAGCCATACTGGAGGCTAAGCTCTCTCAACTCAGTACTGGCGTAACCAGTCAGGAGGAGAAGGAAACCACACTCACTACAATTCCAGTCTCACATAGACCTACCACGACAGCAAACCAAACACATAAACACACAAAACATACTCGGAGGCTCTAAATAAAAATCTGCCTAAGCAGCAGAGACCTCCAAAGCAGACATCCAAGCAACCACTACCCCAAAACAAAACACGTACAACAAATAGCTCACAAAGCCAGTGTGCCGAACAGTCACAGCCCTTAAGGCTAAACAACACACCTGATACACTTGTAATAGGTGACTCTATCATCAGGCACACTGACGTCCCGCTCACCAGGCTGAACAAGGAGAAGGTCACGGTGAGCTGCCTGTCGGGCGCTAGGATCCGCCACATAACACAAGCACTCAGGTCACTCCAAGGCAAGTACAAATATGACTCAGTCATTGTCTGTGCTGGTGTGAATGACCTGAGACGTACCTCCCTGGACTACATGAAAAGAGACATAGAGGAGCTCTCTGAGCATGTAGCCCAGGCCGGTATGATCCTGACCTTGAGTAGCATCTTACCCTCACCAATAATGATGCCACAATATGAAGACAAGATGATCAATTTCAACAACTGGCTTAAGTATTGGTGTCATTCAAAGGGGATCCAATGCCTGTCAGCCTGGGATGACATGCTCGACAAGCCACGATGCTTCACTAGGGACGGCTTGCACCTGTCACCCCTGGGCTTTCGGATATTGGCAAAGGCTCTTGCTACCCCCATAGTGCCTTTTTTAGGCAAGGCTCAAAAGACAAACCCACCTCCATAGGTATCACAAAGGATAAGAAACTAAGAGTAATGCTACTCAATGCCAGAAGTCTAAACCTCAAGATGCACGCACTCAAAACTCTCCTTAGCATGGAGAACATCGATATCTGTGCAGTAACAGAAACCTGGTTCAAGGCTCCCGAGAGCACCCCAGCACTACCAGGTTATACCTCACACCATGCTTTTCGGCCCCAAAACTTGGACTGAACCACGAAAGGAGGGGGAGTATCAATATTCGTCAAAGATACCCACACCTCCAGGTTGGTGGCATAGCATGAAGCATCAGAGACTATCCATGTGCAACTAACAGTGGGCAAAACTGCCTTCCAGTTTATAGCCTGCTACAGACCACCCTCCCAAACCCAGGAACCCCACTCGGCCTTCCTGAACACACTGGAAAATATGAAGGTCTCTCCAAACACCATTATATTGGGCGACTTCAACTACCCAAACATAGACTGGGAGTATTACTCTAGCTCCAACACCCTAGCCCAAAGGTTCCTTGAATTTATAAACTCAAATGCTATGGAACAACTTGTTACCACTCCCACAAGAGGGGAAAACATACTGGACCTGATCATCACCAACATGGGGACTCTATGCTCCAGACCAGAAGTGTATCCCTCATTGGTAAGATCAGACCATAAACTGATCTCACTGGATATTCACATCCCGACTCCACCCCCTGCCCTGAAAACCACAGTGAAAAACTTCTCTAATGCAAATTTCACACTCCTCAAAACCAAGGTGGAATCCTTCAAAGCCCACGGGCCTGTGGAAAATACGGCCCAGACCACAGAATCCTTTATAAACACATTCTATGAACACCTTCAGGAGTGCATGGATCATGCAATCCCAAATAAAACCAAGTCCCAATCCTCCAAAGGCAGACGTCCTGTCTGGTGGACCCCAGCCATAAACAAACTATACAATAGAAGGAGGAAGCTACTACATGATAGAGCAAAATCCCAAAAAGGGAAGGCATCTCTGATCAGTATTAGCAAAAAAACTACGGGCACTCATAAAATCGTTTAAGGCCAGCTTTGAGAGAAAAATTGCACAGGACACTAAGGATAATCACAAGGCTTTCTTTAGTTATGTTAGGAACCTGGGTGGGAATTCCCAGATATGCTCAGAATTAGTCCAAAATGACAAAAGATATATCGAACCCACAGACATTGCCAACATCCTAGTTGACAGGTTCAGTGCAAACCCCCCCCTCCCCACCAAAAGGGCAAATATCTATCCCAGCAGAGTGCTGCCCCCCTGACATCTCAGATGCTCAGGTAAGAGCTGCCCTCTCCAAAGCAAAAAAACACAGCATCAATGGGACTAGACGGTGTCCTGGGCTGTGTCCTACATGAACTCCAAAAAGAGCTAAACCCAAACATAAAACTACTGTTCAGTCTCAGCCTTACTACAGGATATGTACCCAAAGAGTGGCGTACAACAACAGTGGTCCCTCTCCACAAAGGTGGTGCCTCAACAGATCCTGGAAACTATCGCCCCATAAGCCTGACTAGCTTGGTTTGCAAAGCTATGGAAAGGATCATCATGGACCTCATAAATAAAGATATTGGGAACCTACAGACACTGGATCCTACCCAGTTTGGCTTTGTTAAGGGCAGATCCTGCCTCTTAAACCTGGTTGATTTCTTTGAAACAGTCACTAAGGCCATTGACGAGGGGAAGGTGGTCCACACAGCCTACCTGGACCTTGCAAAAGCTTTCGATACAGTACCCCACTCGGGCATTATAGATAAGCTCACCAGCTTAAATATAAACCCCTATGTCACTAGATGGGTTGCAAACTGGCTCAAGGACAGAACCCACATGGTTAGAATTGCTGGAGCCATGTCAGACTTCAAACCAGTTACAAGTGGCGTCCCACAAGGCTCAGTCCTGGGACCTCTCTTGTTCGGTATATATTTCTCGGAGGTACAGGCCAACACGGAAGGACTGTGGCTGACCAAGTTTGCAGATGACTGCAAACTGGGCGCCATAATCGACACTCCAGCCGACACAAGCATCCTCCAAAAGGGCCTCATAGAAACAGACAACTGGTGCCAGAGCCATGGCCTCAAGCTAAACACCATAAAGTGTATAGTCATCCCCTTTGGCAAAAACAAAGTGCCCACAAATTACCACATAGGTGGTAATCCATTAAGTACAGAAGAAGTAATTAGGGACCTGGGGACCCAAGTTGATAGCAATCTCTCATTTGACAACCACGTGGCCAAAGTGGATAGAAAAACATTTTATATAGCCCACCTAATCATGAAGGGATTCACATCTAGATCAGGGGAGGTCATCGTGCCTCTTTACTCATCCCTCATCAGGCCCATAATTGAGTACAATGCCCCTTTTGGGATGTACCTTACCAGACACCTGCAGCAACTGGAAAGACCCCAAAAGTACCTCACCAAGAGGATCAAAGGGCTCAAACAGATGCCATATGCTGCCCGGTTAAAGAAACTCCAGCTCTACTCAGTGGCATACCGCCTGCTCAGAGGCGATCTGTATCTGACGTATAAGGCCATGTCCAACACGGAATTAATGGACATGCTGCACCTCAGAAAATCCAAATCCCATCGAGCTACACGCTCGAGAGACTTGAACCTCAGCACTGAAATAAATAGGACATGCTGGAGGGACAGATTCATAACCCAGAGGCTCCCTTCACTCTGGAATAAAATCCCAGTCCAGGTTAGGCAGAGTCCCTCATTGACTCTCTTCAAGAGGAATCTTGATGAGTGGATGGGAGATCGTAGGTTTACCCCGGGTATCACTTCTGTGTCACTGTTAGACAGAGGCACAGTATACTAACCTCGAAAAAGGGCATAGCAAAATTATTTTAAAATGGGTGGAGAAAGCCAAACACACTCTGGCTAGGCTTATAAATGCCCTAGGGCAGATAGCGTAGTATGAACCTATGAACCTATTTGTCAGCATGGGAGGACATGGTTAACAAATCACATTGCTTTGAAAATGATGGTCTGCACCTGTCTCCCCTAGGCTTCCAAATATTGGCTACAACTTTATCCACCCCATAGAGCCTTTTTAAGCAATGTCAAATTGACATACCTACCAACCTAGCAAATAAAACCCAAAGAAACCTAAAGGTACTACTTCTCAAAGCGAGGAGCCTAAAAAGAAACTCCACACCCTACAAGCTCTGCTCACTCTAAAGAATATAAACATCTGTGCTGTTACCAAGACATGGCTTAAATCCTCAGAAAGTACTCTAGAGTATAAGGCTTCAATGCCCTTCACACATTTAGACCATCAGCTGCACAGATGGACAAAAGGTGGAGTCGTCTCAATGTATATTAGCAACAAGCACAACTCTGGCTTGGTTAAACAGGATGATGCCCTGGAATTTATCCATGTTCAGATCACCATAGACAAAGTCCCACACCATATCCTAGCATGCTATAGGTCACTCTCTCTATCCCTAGAATCCCATAGCTCATACCTACCCCTACTGGAGACCCTCACCATTAAACCAAATACCCTATTCATGGGGACTTTAATTACCACTCTATAAACTGGGCAACATACACTGCCTCATACCCACAGTCACAAAGATTCCTTGACTTTATTCCTTGACTTTATTAACACAAATACCCTTGAACAGATAGTGTGCACACCCACCACAGCTTCAAACATACTGGAACTGATACTCACCAATATGGGAGAGCACTGCACCTCCCCCAGTATCATATACTCCCTGGTGAGGTTGGACCACAAAGCTGTCTCCTTCAAAATAAAAAATCAGTTCAGTAACCCCAGCAAACCCTGTAAATTAGGAACTCTTACAAAGCAAACTGCATCCAGTTAAGTGATAAGTTTATCAAAATTCAATGCCCTTCCCAAACCCGAGTTCACAGCAGCCTATACGGAATTGTTCACAGAGACCCTGTACAACCATGTAAATGGCTGTATAGAGGCTGCTGTACCTACTAGAAGTAAGCCCAAAACAAACTCTTAAAACAAATTACACTAGTAGAATCCTAACCTTAATAGGGTGTGTAACAAAAGGAAAAAAGTCATGGCTAAAATCAGAAAGAGCAACTCCTGTAATGATAGGAGCTCTCTAATTAAGCAACACAGGAAACTAAGAGGACAAATTAAGTGTGACAAAGCCAATTACAAGGTCAAGACAACCTCACAGGCTAAAGACAACCACAAGACTTTCTGCAGCTATGTCCAAAACCTCAAAAGCACCACAGATCAATGTGCTGAACTGGTGGTTAATGGTGCCACCTTCATTGAGAAGAGTGGCATAATGTATTTGCTGGCTGACAAATTCAGAACCACTAGATCCAAGGATTTAAATTTTGCTTGTGACATAAATAAAACATGTTGGTGAGACAGATATGTGTCTCAGAGGATCCCCATGCTCTGGAACAGGCTCACCATCCATGTGAAGCAAAGTTTATTCCTATCCCTATTTAAATGTAACCTCGACCAATGGATGAAAAATCAGAAACTCACCTTGGGTCTGGCCCCCATGTCTCTGATAATTTGGGCATTACTGTCTGCCTCTATCTAACATAACTCACACATAACCTCTAGAAACTTCCTAACATACCCCCTCATAATTAATGCCCATGATCCATAGGGACACAATTGGGTTGTGTTGTATGGCTAGGCTTATAAAGGCCCTGGTGGTCCTTAGCCTAATATAAACTTATGAACCTATGTTGGGACATTTACTTGTTGCCCCTATCCATGAAGGACATGGGTGTTAAACTACAGGTGAATTTGTGATTTCCCATCAATTCATCTAAATTAGTTTGAATCATAGAGAAGAAAAGCAGTGATAATCTCAAACAGCATTAATAAGTTGAGCTGCTGCAGAGGGGATAATGCATGGCATATTAGTAGTTAAGGAAAGCAGAAATCAGAATCTCAAATATGTGTATGCCTATCAGAACAAACATGCATATGTTGTTTAACATATACAATGACAGACAGTGTTTCCCTTTTCAAGACAGGAGACAATTTTATAATTTCATAAAAACACGCCTGCATTTTTCAGATATATACTGAGTCTGCACACCTGAAAAATGCAAAATGTACTTTATTGTAATCCCATTGTCTGTTTATGACTACTGGGGGTATCTAGCAATATAGGACTGTCTCTCTCAAACTACCAGAATTATAGTAAATTTGCCAGAATAATATACAATGACTCTTATTTATAGAATATGTTTAGCTAAGGATTCCAGAAGTAAAGACACATACACTACTTTATCATCCTCAGTGTATATTAATCTAAATTGAAGGAGTCATAATAATTCTAGTGACAAAAAAAAACTTCCCCATTCAAGAGACGTGTTTTTTTTTTCTTCTTCCTTCTTCTGCTGTAATGACAAGTTGGAAAAATGTATTCCTTCTCCCTATATATATATATATATATATATATATATATATATATTCACAAATATATATATATACAAAAAAATATATATATATATATATATATATATATATATATATATATAAATAAGATCTACACACACACACACACACACACACACACACACACACAATATGTATATAAAAGAGATTTTGGGCAGCTAGTCAAATGACCAGCTACTACGTTGAAATCTTTTCTTGTGGTCAGCTTAGACAGATGGTCGTCAGGTGTATGAGATCACAAGTCCCCAGGGATTGTGCAATCCTGGAGTTAATATATATATATATATATATATATATATATATATATATATATATATATATATATATATACTTAGCAGAAGGTGTGGAGGTTCAGGGGGCTTACTCCCCTGCAAATGGCTCCAGGGTAAATCCCGGAGCATGTGCAGAACTTGTTGACTTTAGATGTTTCGATACAATAACATCGATAGTTTGGTTATCAACATTGCCGTTTGTTTGACCAGCTGCCCTACACACACACACACACACACACACACACACACACACACACACACACACACACAGACACACACAAACACATGTACTAGAATATGGCTTTGTACTATTTACCACTGCCTTACAAAATAAACAAAAAATACCACCACCTTACAATCTCAAAAAAAAAATGCCATTTTATCTCGATCACCCCTCACCGTCAACATCACTGCAACACCTTGGAAAAGGCAAATTGGCTTCACATTCAAGAGAGAGGCATCCTCCTTCATGGCTTTCTTCTCTTCAAACTTCTAAACCAAGATACACCAACCCCTAAATGTGAGACTACCTGCATCCAATTAAGTCTACAACATCAGAAACCAGTCCAATAATGGCCATGCCTTCATAATTTAATCCATTAAATTTAATTCCACAGGCCATAACTTCTCTGTTCTTGCCCCTAAACTGTGAGAGTCATTCCCTCCTGACCTTAATTAAATCACAAACTGCAAACAATTCAGACTTCAGTTCAAAGACTATATAACTGGACAATATAAATGCATATGTCACAACACAGGCCATTTCTCCTAAATGCCACACTTGCATAGTTACAGTTGCTCCAAACCTTGTCCACTTAATCACCTGTCCTCTCCAACATATAAACTCATTCTACTTCCCCTTCTTGTCTAGTCCCGCTTGTGTATCTAACATCCGTTTCTTCTGTTGGCAGCTCAGAATTTTCTAGAACTTCTACTCTCTTTACTTCCTAAATTCCCAACCACACTTTCTGCATATTATACATTTAATATTCTTTGTAAAGCTTCTTGTGAATATATGTTTATTTTTCATTGCATGTATGTATGCTTATGTCACTATGCTGTTAGATTTATATGTACATTTAACCTTATTTTTGCTGTTGTTATTATGTATGTAACCCAGGCTGAGCCTGCAAATGGTCAGATTTGATCAGTGCTCTAACCAAGTAACTAAAACTATACAAACAAATCGTTACTATATTTGTAATATTGAGCAGAGGTCATATATAACATCCCAAGTCAAAACAGAATATGATGCAAAATGTCAGACTGTGACTGTGAAGGCCCATGAGTCCATATTTTGCTACCTGTTTACAAAAGGCCATATGTCAAGTATTCCTCCAAGATTTCTTTACAATATATTTGGGCACTAACAGAGTGGTAAGCTGCAAAATGTATGTTTGCTGCTTCAAACCATGGGATTGTTAGCAATGATATCTTAAAACTGAAAAACAAAATCAATAGAAATGTGTAAGACTTTTAATTCTGATGCAATGACACCTCAATAAAGATGTAATGTAGACCATTATTGTATTCCACATACTACTCTAAGTAGATGATATTAGACAGAATAGTTGGAGTTTTTTGAGTCTGTCCATATAGGACAAGTGTTTAAGGCCTAGGATCTTTTTTGTGATGTACTTTTGCAGCCTCTCCAGTTGTTGCAGGTGTCTAGTGAGGTACATGCCAAATGGGGCATTGTACTCGATGATTGACCTAATGAGGGAAGAGTAGAAGGAGACAATGACCTCTTTCTTCCTGGATGCAAAACCCTTAATAATGAGATGTGCCAGATAGAAGGACTTTCTGACCACAGTGGCAATGTGGTGGTCAAAAGAGAGGTTGCTGTCAACCTGTGTTCCTAGATCTCTTATAACGCCTTCTGTGTTCAGTGGACTACCATCAATGTGATAATTCAAGGGAATTGGGGTTTTCCCAAGGGGAGGACGACACATTTTTTGGCATTGAGCTTAAGGCCATGGTTCTGACACCAGTCATTGGTCTCATTGAGGCCTTTCTGTAGGATGTCAACATCACTTGGGGAGTTAATAATAGCTCCCAACTTGCAATCATCTGCGAACTTTGTCAGCCAGAGTTCCTTCATGTTGTCCTGGACTTCAGAGAAGTAGATACCAAACAGGAAAGGACCCAGGACCGAACCCTGTGGAACTCCACTCATGACTGATCGACAGTCTGACTTGGAGTCAGCTACTTTCACACTTCGGGTTCTATCTGCGAGCCAGTTTGCAACCCACCTAGTGATATAGGGGTTGATGCCTAGCTTAGTGAGTTTTTCTATGATTCCTGAGTGAGGAATGGTATCAAACGCCTTGGCCAGATCAAAGTAGGCTGTATGAACCACTTTGCCTTCATCCATAGGTCTGGCGACCGACTCAAAGAAGTTGACCAAGTTGTGCAGGCAGGATCTACCCTTCACAAAAACAAACTGTGTAGGATCCAGAGTTTTTAGATTCCCTATATCCTTGTTTATTAGGTCCATGATGATATATTCCATAGCTTTGCATATTAGACTCATCAGGCTAATGGGCAATAGTTCCTGGGGTCTGTAGTCAATCCTCCCTTGCAGAGAGGGATGACTGTAGCAGTGCGCCAATCAGTAGGGACGAAGCCAGAGGTGAGGCTGTGATTGAACAGGGCACACAGGTGAGGTGCCAGTTTACTCTGTAGTTTATGTAGAACACAGCTGGGGATATTGTCATATCTGCTGCAATTCTGTTTTCATAGCTAGCTTTAGAAGATTTGATGAGGGATCTCAACCTTTTGTTGGGGCTGATAAGGGAGTTTTTCCAGTCTTATTCTGCATCAGTTTCCTCCTTCTGTTGTAGAGTTTGTTCATGGCAGGGGACCACCAGATTGGCTTCCTTTTTTTTTTGAGGAGAGCATTTTGGTTCTGTTGGGTATGGTGAGATCCATGCATTTGTGTAGGTGTTTGTACACTGAATTGGTGTATGATTTAGCAGTCATGCAACTATTCTCCATTTGCATGGGTGCCGTGAAGTCAGCCACCTCTGTTTTTAGGAGCCCAAAGTTAGCTTTGGAGAAGTTTTTCATGGTGGTTACCTTTGTGTGTGTGTGTGGGGGGTATGGATTTCCAAGGTGATTAGTTTGTGGTCGGATCTAACCAGGGAGGAGATGACTATTGGTGAAGAGCAACATTTGCCCATGTTAGTAATGCCCAGGTCAAGGATGTTGCGACCTCTAGTGGAGGTAAGAGCGAGCTGGTTTTGAGCATTAGAATTAATGAATTCCAGAAAGCGTTGGGCAAGTATATTAATGGAGGGGTAGTTGAAGTCTCCCAATATGAGAGTGTTAGGTTTGATCCTAATATTCTCCAGGGTGCTTAGGGATGTGGAGTGTGAGTCTTGGGACATGGTTGGGGACCGATAGTGGGCTATGACCTGAATCACTGTCTTACCCAATGTTAGCTGTACCTAAAGTATCTCAGATGCGTTATGTTGGGCTACCAGTCTGGAGGTGTGTGTACATCCTTTATGAATATGGAAACACTACCACCTTTGGAGCTTCGGTCCATGTTCTAGGGCCAAAAAGTGTGGAATGAGTTATAGCTTGGTAGTGCAGGGGTGCTTTCTGCTGCCTTGAACCAGGTCTCTGTTACAGTACAAATGTCAATGTTCTCCATTTTAAGGAGTGCTTTGAGTGAGTGCATTTTGAGATTTAGACTTCTACCATTGAGCACCATGACCTTCAGATTGCATTTTTGTAGCTGTTATGGTAGTAATTTGGTCATTGGAACACTGCCTAAAAAGGCACTATAGGGATGGCAAGAGCCTTGACCAGTATCTGAAAGCCCAGGGGTGACAGATGCAGGCCATCTCTGGCAAAGCATTGAGGTCTGTCAGTCATATCATCCCAGGCAGACAGATACTTGGTCCCCTTAGAATGACACCAGAAACTTAGCCAATTGTTGAAATCAATCATTTTCTGCTTGTACTGTGGTATCATTCTGGGTGATGGTAGGATGCTGCTCGAGGCTAGGGTCATACCCACCTGGGCTACATAATCTGAGAGTTCCTTCATGTCTCTTTTCATGTAGTCCAGGGAGGTACATCTTAGGTCATTCACACCCACATATACAATGACAGAGTCATATTTGTACCTGTTGTTGAGGAATCATGAATGCATGCATTATGTGGTGGATCCTGGCGCCTGACAGGCAGCTGACTGTTACTTTCTCCTTATTCATCCTAGTGAGTGGGACATCAGTGTGCCTCACTATCGAGTCACCTATGACTAGTGTGTTGAGCATGCTGTTTTGCCTTAGGGGCTTTGGTTGAGTGGCACACTGTTTAGTTTATGAGAGTTATGTGTCTTGTGATTAGTGTTGTGTTGTGATGGTCGAGTGCGTTTCTGCCTTGGAGGTCTCTGCTGTTTGGGTAGATTTTTATTGAGAGCCTCAACAAAGGTGGGTGTGTGGTTTGTGATTTTATGTGAAGACAGTGCTGGTGTGTGTTCTGGAGGGCTATGTGTTCTATGTGGTGTGGTGCAAGTGTTGACCTTCTCCTCTTGACCAGCTATTCCGGTCTTCATTGGAGAGTGTGTGGCTTCCAGTCTGGATATATAAGTGCATCTCTCGCAAGTCTGAGTGTTGGAAGGTAAGAGGAGAGGGTTGTCAGTGTACATGAGGCAGTTGTTACATTGCCTCCGGATGCCCAAGTTCACCAGGTTAATATGAGAACGCACAGGGAACTGACCTTTAGACATGCCTGGAGGGGTGGTCATTAATAATAAGTACTGCAGCTGTTTCTTTTTAGAAAGTTTAGTGCTGGTAGCACTTTTGTGTGCTACAATAATTGCTACAAGAAGTCTGTTAGAGTGCTAAACTAATAAGCTAATAAAAGTGCAGGAGAGGAGAGGAGAGAACTAGCAGATCTAAGGGAAAAATTGAAGAGCAGACTTTGGCACCACTCAGAAGCTTACAAGCAGTCCTGAATACAGCAAATCTGTGTCTGGACTAGACTAGTTACAGGAAAGGCGGGAAAAGTGCAAAAACGGGCTTTTAAACCAGAAAGTTGAAAGAGATGGAAAAACTGCCCAGACGGCCAATAAACTACAATTTCTGGGCCAGAAACCACTCCTCTTGTGGTAGATAGGCTACCTAGTGCTTACCATTCCCACTGACAAGCTAGAAGGCTTCCCTTCAACACAGAAAGGCTTGGGGGCTCAGAAGCTAACAAACAGTCCTGGATACAGCAAATCTGTATCTGGACTATACTAGTTATCAGTGGTGGCTGGTGACTTCAAATTAAAGGAGAGCTGCAAGAGACAGCTGAATGGGTGGGGCCAATGGGAAGGGGTGTGGCCAACTAGAAAGGTGTGGAGCTATGCTCAAAACCACAACAACTAGAACTTTAATTAAATATGCTGCCCTGGGTGCCAAACAGTCATTATGAGAGTTCAATCAAGATAAAATGAAGTGTAGAAGAAAAAAATATTTCAATGCATTGGCTACGTGACAACTTATTTAATATCCAGATGGAAACAGGCTGTGAGGCATGAAAAAATAAATTACTTTTTAAATACATTACTGGAATGCCAGTCAAAATTAAGTATAAAAAAACAAGCAGCACTCAACTCAAACCACTACTCCTTGCACTGCAGTTCTAATTATAATTTATATTCAACTTTATAAAATTACCAAGTAACATGCTGAAAGTAGCAATCTCTGTGATACCCCCACTTGTAAAAATGTTTCTTATCCAAAAGACCTGCTGCCTGACACAATTATCTACTTGTTTCATGGGGAAGACATGATTAAAGTAAAAAATGAACAGCAAACAAGAAACAAGCTCAAGATAAATTGCTTAACGGATTCCTGCACAAGTTATGGACCACACATGATAGATTGGCATTCTGTTTAGTTTATGGGTAAAGCCTGCAAAGATGACTGCAAGTCTCCAACAAATGTAATGAGCTTCTGAAAATACTGTAATCCTGTCCTTTTATTACAAATTCTGTCATATGCATTTCAATACCCAAGGCTTATACATTATCTAGTTATGTAAATATTCTCTGCATGGCAGCAATGAAAAGGCTTTCAATACTGGTAATTCTTTAACAGTATGCTTATTAAAGCTTGCTTGCATCTTACAATCTCTGACAAGCTTACCTGATGGTCATTAAATCATTGCTACTTAAACAGAGCAACAGGACACTGTGACAGCATGCATTTCCTGAATAATAAGAAGCATAAATCAACAGTATAAAAATATGACAGAAAACCAGAACATTCTGCAAAATCAAGGACAGATGAAAAGCCACGGTCGGACTTGTGGTCTACCTTGGATGGGGGAATACTCTGCACACTTACACTGCATAACTGCTCTTTGCCTTCCTTGGACACATCCAGAGCCACTACAATGGGGAGTGGGGTGCAACAAGTATGTCACAATTTGAAATGTCTCTGGCTGACGGTGATGACTCTGACACTCATACCTCTCAAATTCAGAGCAAGAAATCTGGACAAAGCCATACATAGAACTAGAAGTGGGACACAGGCCCAAAAATAAGGACAATTTTTAAATATTGCTCTTATTAACTTAGGTAATAGAACAGTAGTAGGTCTTGCATTAGTACGGATTTTCTGAAGGGTATGAAATCTGAAACTCAAATGTCTGCCATTATTTTTTAACTTCAATCTTTAATGACTTGCCACTAATTTGCCAGAAAACCACAATTTTATGAAAAACAGACCAAAAATGTGATGCAAAAATATAAAGTTGCCACACAATACAGCTGGGAACCTGTCAAAAAAGGGACAACTTTTTAATATTAGCACTGTTAACTTGAGCAGCTAACAAAATAAGAGCATCTACATGGATTTCTGAAATAAAAGTAATCTATAACTCTGATCATTACAGTTATATATAATTGTAAACTCTCCACATTTTCTTCCAAAATTGCCATTTTGAGGAGGGATTATTAGGGGAGAGCAACATTTTGAGCCAAAATTGGGGACAATTGAGAGGTTTGGATATCCCTAATTCTACAAAGCGATTTGCACGTACCTCTCAACCTCTTAATGCAGGAAATCTGGACAAGGCCAAATATATTGGGGGAACATACAAACACTACTAAAAATTGCTCTTGTATAAACTTAAGACAGTTGATAGAATAACAGGTCTTGCATTAGCATTCATTTTTCTGAAGGTTATGGCGTCTGAAACTCAATGTCTGTCATTTAGTGACTTCATTCCTAAATGATTTGCTAGAAAACCACAAATTTTATGAGTAACAAACCAAAACTAAGAAGCAAATATCTATTCATTCTGCAAAAATATGGACAACTGAGAGGTATAGTTCAACCGGGGCTGTCTGAGTTTGCTACCCTTCCCTCCCTCACAAAATCATGGTCAAATGGAACCTCCCCCTGCAGCCATTCCAACGTCCCACTCCTTGGTTATTTTGCCCCATTTACCATAAACGCTGTAATGTGCATACTGCTTTACTTCTGCGATGATTTAGATTTCATATGAAAGTTTTATTTTGCATTTTACAGCGGATATCTGTTAAACAAAGCAATGCAGTCTCACAATGAAAATAGACTTAGCATTAAAACTTCTCTGCCCTTGAAACTCACATGCATTGAAACAGCATTTTAACCCACATTGAAAGAAAATACATTTTGCCATTGGTAGGTAAAGATTAACTTTGGGCTGTTTTCAAAATCATAGGCCCCTTGAACATGAAACATACACATGCTCTTTGATACACCTTCCTGACTGTATTACATTATATTCCTTGTACAATACAGTACAGTTGTTAGAGGGCATTTTACATTTATTGTTTTGAACATTTTTCCAGTAAACAATGAAACAAAATGCATGCACCAATGACAAAACTGCACAATTCAAAACATTTCCATCATAAAAAGTCTACTCAACCTTCTATAGTCTACCAGTATCAGTAAATATGTACAATCTCTGAAGTAGTAAAATCCACATTAAAGAAATCTGTAACTAATAAAAAGGTTGCTGCTAGCAAATAACTTTATATGTCATTGTTTCATCTACAAATAAAGTACCTGTTGCCCTTGAAGAATAAATTGCCTATGTTGCATGCATTAAAAAAATGATAAGCTAGTAATACCGCAATAGGGAATGGATGGCAAACTGATAACAGGTTCATAGTTACTAGGTATCTTTGCCAAAAAGGACTGCAGCATCCACCCCCTTTACAACACAGTACAGTATCAGCAATGCATCTACCTACTGTGGGAGTAGAACCCACAGCCTTCTGCATCAAAAGCAAGCACACTACCTGTTGTGCTATTAACAATGCAAGCAGACTTAGCATAAGCAGCACTAAACTTTTGTTCCCCTGCAGCTCTCAGCTCCTTGTAAAATCTACTCGACACTCAGCTGTATCTCTGAACTTTGCAGCACAAGAAATCTGGAAAAAGCCAAAATTTATTGGGGGAGGGGACAAAAGGTCAAAAACCAGGGACACATTTTAAACATTGCTTGTATAATGTTGGAAAGTTGCTAGAATAAAATGCTGTGTTACCACCATACATTTCACTACCACGTCTTGAACCCAGGGGACCCTGTGCAAAACAGTCAGAGAAACATACCACTATGCCAAATGAGCTGAAACAAAGGAAGACAAACTTAAATAGCTACCATTTAGTGAATTCAGTTCTCACCATAGCTGTCAACCTCTTAGCAAAAAACACCTGAAAAAAGCCAATAATGTGGGAATACAGCTGCCAAACATATTCAGTGAATTCAGTTCTCACCATAGCTCTCAACCTCTTAGCAAAAAACATGTGGACAAAGCCAGTAATGGGGGGAATACAGCCCCCAAACATTCAGTGAATTCAGTTCTCACCATAGCTCTCAACCTTAGCACAAAATACCTGGACGAGGCCAATGGGGGAATACAGTCGCAAAAATATGAGCAAATTTCAAATATCCATGTTATAAACTTAGACAATTGCTAGAATAAAAGGTTGTTTTACCATGTACTTTCTGAAGAATATGAAGTCTGAAATTCAAATGCCTGTTATTTTTAAATATTTGTTAACCAGGAAACTAGTCTGACTTGGAACAAAACAAAGCCAATTTTCAGCAGAGCAGGGAGAAACACTCCAGAAACATCTTTGGAAGAGATGGGAGGACATGCAGACTCCACACAGAAGGCACCCCAGCCAAGAATCAAACCAGAGAACTTGTAGCTGCTAGGCAACAATGCTGCCAGTGCACCACTGCACTACAACCTTTGCAAGGAAAACTGAAGATACAGAAACCACAGATTTTATGAGGAACAGAAAAAATATGAGGCACAAATCTGCAATTTTTTACAAATAGTGGTGGGTAGGGAATTCAGGTCCTTGCCACCTGCATCCAAGGTACAGGGTTCAAACTTGAGTATCTCTACCCACCACACACACCATTATCCGGAACTCGACCAACTTCAGCAAACCTTACCTCTCTCCTGATTGAAGCAGGAAAAACTCCATTGTCTGGAACGTGCTTGACCGACTTCAATGCAAGCCACACACAAGGTCCAATGCTTCCCTGCAAGCCACACACAAGGTCCAGCTAGACTTCAATGCTTCAAACTCAACTTACCTCTCTCCTGATTGGTCCATCTACAGCACAGATTCCTGGGCATCTGCGGGGCAGTCTGAGTGTGTCTGCGCATGCTCAGAAGTTCCGGTACTTGTAAATTTTTTTTTTAATTTTATGTTTCACAATTTATTTTTATTTCTTTTGTTTCTAGGTGGGAGGGCTGCAGTCCGATACCATGAGCCGCCCCTGCTAGTTATAGGAAAGGTGAGAAACAAGCGCAAATGCGGGCTTTAAACCAATATGTAAATGGTTCATCAAAACAGAGTCCATGGATGCCTTGTATGCCAGGCATAGATCAACTCTCAGCTGTCTATATGATACAAAATAAAGAGTCAGAGCTTTGAGGTGATCAGCGTAGGATGTTGTATTTACTCCCTGCATTTTTGTAAGGAACCTTTGTGGATGCTCCAGTTGCTGTATGTGTCTGGTCGGGTGTACTTTCCTACAACAAAAATTCACTTTTTCGAAATGGGAAAGTACATCCCCACTCACTATACCGAACCTACCGCACCACAATGGAGGACATTGAAAAACGGGCTATGTTCTCCACTGTGGTGCGATAGCCATGAACCTTAGGGTTAGGGCACGGGTCAAGGTAAGGGGATAGCCCTACTAACTATCCCCTTACCCTAACCTGTGCCCTAACCCTAAGGTCCGTGACTATTGCACCACAGTGGAGGACATAGCACGATTTGGAATGTCTTCCACTGTCATGCGGTAGTCACGAACCTTAGGGTTAGGGTAAGGGGATAGCTAATAGGGCTATCCCCTTACCATGACCCATGCCCTAACCCTAAGGTCCATGACTGCTAGCCTGTTCGTGTTAGTGTGGGTGTACTTTTGAAGTTCGAAGTAGTGAACTTTCGTTCTTTAATAGTACACCCGTCTGGTCAGCTACATACTAAAGGAGGACATTATACTCTATGATGAGTCTGATGAGGGCTGAGTACAGGGGTATAATGACCTCTCTGGACCTAAATGCCATGCCTTTGCTTATAAGTTGAAAAACACATAAGGATTTTCTTACTACCTTGGACACATGTAGGTCGAAGGTTAGGTTACTATCTACATAAGTTCCCAGATCCACGACCAGTGAATCAACTTTTAGGGGCATTTATTGATAACGTTGTTAGCTGGGGTGGCAGATTTCCCAAAAGGTTCTATAATGTATTTCTTGGCAAGTCATGACTCTGGCATAAAGCATTTGTCTGTGTCAGACCTTCCTGAAGGATGTTGTCATCTTAGGGAAATTCAGTGACTGCTCCCACTTTGCAATCATCTGTGAGTTTGGATAGCCAGTGCCTTTTGACATTGGCTTTGACATCCAAGGAGTAGATGCCAAAGAGGAGTGGGCTTACCAGAGAGCTCTGGGGAACTCCACTGTTGACTGGCCTGTTTGGGGAGGTAATCTCACCAGTTCTAACCTCCTGGGTTCTATCAGTGAGCCAACTAGCTATCCAGCATGATATAAAGGAGTATATACCTAATTCCATAAGTTTCTTGACAATGCAAGACTGGGCTATTGTATCAAATGCTTTAGGCTGATTTTGTAGGCAGTTTTTAATTCTCATCCATTGAATCAGTGACCTTTTCAAAGAAGTCCACCAGATTCGGAAACATGACCTTCGTTTGACAAAGTCAAACTGGAAAGAATCCAGTGTTTGTAGGTCTCCTATGACCTTGTTAATAATTTCAATAATAATTTTTCCATGGCTTTGCAAATAAGACTAGTCAGACTAATGGGTCTGTAGTTTCCAGGATCTGTTGAAGGTCCTCCATTATGATGAAGGATGACTGTCACAGTCCTCCATTCATGTGACACAAAGCATATTTTAAGACTATAGTTAAATAATGACTCCAGGGGTCCTGATAAGTTGTATTTTAGACTGTTCAAGAGGCATCCTGGGATGTTATTGGAGCCCATTGAGGCCATGTTCCTGGCTTTGGTGGGTGCATTCAGTACATGCTCCCTAGTTATAGGTGGAAGGGTTATGTTTGAGGGTATTTTTTGGGGGGGATGGTTCGGAGTGGGAGGAGGTAAAGTTGGAACTGAATTTGTCTGCTAACAGGTTCACTATATTGTTGGGTTTGGTGAATGTGGCACCATTAACCACCAGTTCATCTCATTGCTATGTGCTGCCCTTGAGGTTTCAGACATTGCTGTAGAAGGTCTTATAGTTATCTTTTACCTGGAAGGCTAGCTTAACCTCAAAGTTGGCTTTGATTGATCTAACTATCCCTCTTATTCCCTATTTAATTTGAGAGATTTGTTATCTTCATGAGAACAACTTTTCTGATTTTTGCTATTTTTTTTCCTTTTGCTGTATATCCTGTTTAATTTGGGAGCATTTAGTGAGTGGATTCACTGCTTGGTCAAGGGTATTTGTATTTACAAGATTCAGAAATCTCTGTGCCTGTAGTTTTGAGGCCATGTAGGATTTCCAGTTTATAGAAGGAAAGTTTTCCACAAGTACGGTGTTAGCTTGTATGGTAAGTGCCTCCAGTAGGTCCAGGTTAGTATCGTCAGCTTCTTGGGACATGGAGATTGACCTATAACTGGCTAGGATATGGTACGGGATTTTACCTCTGGTGATCTGCACATGAAAGAGCTCCAGGACATTATCCTGTTTAACCACCCTAGAGGTATGCTTGTTATTGATTTATATTGAGACATCTCTACCTTTAGCCCTTGTCTGTGCAACTACTGGTCTAAAAGTGTGGAAGGCAGTGAAACATTGCACTGATGAGTTATTCTCTAGGTCTTTAAAACATCTTAGTAACTGCACAGATGTCTATATATTCAAGTGTGAGGAGGGCTTCGAGGGAGTGCATTTTTTTATTTTTAGGCTCCTGGCATTGAACAGTAACACCTTGAGATTCAGTTGAGATGATTTTGCTATGCTGGTAGGTTTCTCAGTTTGGAATTGCCTAAATAGACACTATGGGGGTGGATAAAATTTTACCCAGTATTTGAAAGCCTAGAGGGAAAAAGTACAGATCATCCTTGGCAAAGCAAGGGGTTGGGAGGGTGGCCTAAGGGGTTGGGAGGGTGGCCTAATGGTTAAGGTGTTTGCCTTACAAACATAAGGTGCTGGGTTTGAGTCTCACAAGGGATAATTGGCTAGGCTTACAATGGCTCGCAAGGGCAGTTAGCTTAGTACTAATCTATGAATCTATGAATCTATGAACATGGTCTGTTAACCATGTCCTCCCAAGCTGACCAATATTGGCTCCCCTTAGAATGCCACCAGAAAGACAGCCAGTTGTTGAAATCAATCATTGTTTGTTCATATTGTGGCATCATCCTCAGTGATGGTAACATGCTGTTCAGCGCTGGGCTCATACCAGCCTGAGACAGTCTGAAAGTTCCTTAATGTCTCTCTTCATATAGTCCACAGAGGTACATTTCGGGTCATTTACACCTGCATAAACTATGATGGAATCATACTGGTACCCGTGGCATAATGACTTGAGTGCGTCCATGACTTGGCAGATCCTGGCTGCAGATAAACAGCTAACAGTGATCTTCTCCTTGTTCAGCCTGGTTAGAGGGGCATCAACGGAGTACCCTGTGATGAAAGTCCTGGGAAGTGTGTTTGCTCCTTAGGAGCTTAACATTTGGGGCTCCACCGAGGGTGACAGTATGTGTGGTGTTAGGTGTTGTTCTGAGTGCCTTAGGGCTTGCTGAGGCATAGCTTTGACAACAGGTGGTCTGGATGATCTTTGTTGTTTAGGAAGGTTGCTTTTAAATGTCTTGTGATGGTTTCAACAACCTGATGTTTGTTTGTATGCAAACATTTCACATCCAGTGTCATTTTATAAGTACACTTCTTGCATACTGTGTCTGCTTCTTTAAGTATTGTGTGTCAGTAAACATGACACAATTGATACATTGTCTCAAGGTGTCCATATCCACCAAGTCCAGTTCTTTGACTGATGGGATTAGACAGCTATTAAAGGTGCCTTGTTGGTGCAGAGTAATAAGGGTGCTTTACTGGACAAATTATGCTAAACAGTATTAAATTCTACTAACTTTGATGTTTACACAGTACTGAATTCTACTAAATATGTAGCTATTGCCATTTGATGCCCAACTAGCTTCTCCAAGCATGTTAGCACACAAGTTATTTACTCTATATTTCTGCTTTACCAGGTACTGATCTATAGGGCAATGCTAACTCATGGAAATGTGTCGTATTTATAGCAACACAAAAAAACAGAAACCTAACTCATGAGCCTTTGGCCATTAAAATAACACTATTGGGTCCTTTTGTGTATATTTCCCAACTCAGATAAACCAGGCAAACACTTCCTGCCACAAGATGAATAAACCTAGTCATACAAATGTAAAAACACAATAGAAGAGACCCACAAGTGCAATGCTAACACAAACCAATTAAACAGTTAGCTGGAAGTCCCTTGCTGAGGCAATTTCAAGACAGTCTTACAGCAGTAATAGTCAAAGAGTCAAAGAATACTTTATTGTCATTCAGAACTGCACAGCAGTGTAGCTGAATGAAATTAAAATGCTCCATTCTCAATGAAGGAAATAGTTGCACATATAGACAAAGAAAAATTAATAAAATATCACAGCAGATTTTTAAAAGGAGCAATTTGTAAAAGTAAAGTAGGACAGCAGTGATCCACACCCATCCCAGAACAGGAGACAAGGAAGACAAGGAACAATATGAAGGTAATATTATCAAAGTAAAATTGAAACAATAGTAGCATATCTATGAATAGACGGAATTATTGCACAGTTTGTATATTGCACTTTACAGTCCTTCAGTGTGTAGGTGAGCTACCTTAGTATTGCCCTTAGTTATTCCACATCCATAAAATAAGCCCCTTGATAGGCTAGTTATGTAACAGACATCATGGTTCATTTTTCCCAAGGGTTCAACGGTCTAATGCAGAGTGGAAAGAAACTGTTTTTAGTCTGGTGGTCTTACAATGCAGGCTTCTGTATCTCCTGCTTGAGGACAGGTGAGTGTACAGGCCACTGGCAGGATGCGTTGGATAGCTGGAAATCGTTTTGGCCCTGTTGATGCACTGGCATTTGTGTAGATCCTCCGGTGGTGTAAGGAAGGTGCCAATGATTCTTTCTGCCAACCTTACAACTCTCTTGAGAGCCTTCCAATCCTAATTGTTACAGTTCCCATACCAGACTGCCATGCTGTTGGTCAGGACACTTTAAATGGTGCCCCTATAAAAGGTCTGAAGTATGGAGCGTGGTAATTTTTCCCTTCCTAAATTTCCTTAGACAGTGCAAGCGTTGCTGAGCTTTTTTGACTGTGCTTGATACATGGACTGATCAGGATAAGTTCTCCGCGATATGAACACCCAAGAACTTTGTACTCTTGGCCCTTTCCACTGTCATCCCTTTCATCACTAGAGGTTTGTGTAGTACTTGAGATCTTCTGAAATCAACAATCAACTCCTTTGTCTTGCTGACATTCAGTGTTAGATTGTTGCCGTCACACCAGACCAGTAGTTGATCAATCTCTTTCCTGTAGCCCTCCTCCTCTCCATCTTTGACCAGGCCTATAACAGTGGTGTCATCCATGAATTTGATGATTCTATTTGTCTAATGTGTGGCCATGCAGTCATGTGTCAGCAGAGTGAAAAGTAGAGGGCTTAAGACACACCCCTGTGGTACTCCTGTGTTCAGGATGATACTTCCAGAGCTGTTGTCTCCCACACAAAACCTTTGAGGCCTTTCAGTAAGGAAGCTCAGAATCCAATTGCATAAATGAGAGTCTATACTCAGTTGGAGTAGCTTCAATACCAGATTCTGAGGGATGACAGTGTTGAAGGCAGAACTGAAATCAATGAATAGCAGTCTTGTATAGCAGTTTTTGCCTTCTAAGTGGGTCAGTGTTTCATGGAGAGCTACTGAGATGGCATCTTCTGTACTGTGGTTTGCCCTGTATGCAAATTACAGTGTGTCCAGTGTCACAGGTAAGCTGGAGACTATATGATCTTTGACCAACCTCCCCAGGCACTTCATTACTTTCGAGGTTAAAGCAACTGGTCGGTAGTCATTCAGAGTTGTTGTTTGTGGTTTCTTGGGTAGAGGAATGATAGTCATCTCCTTGAAGCATTTCAGAACACTGACTAGATGGAGTGAGGTGTTGAAGATGTGAGTGAGTAATAGTGAAAGGACAAGTGTTTTTTACACACAATTCAGTGAAATGCACACATAAAAGCAGGAAATAGTAGTGATCACTCAAAATAACTTAAGCAAGTGGAATTTAGCAAACAAAGGTACTTGACTTTGCCTGGATGGCACTGGATGCAAGAAAAACACTTTTGGAATGCAGCCCAGGACTTCAAGCTTTACTGAGCAGGCAACAATATATGGTAAAGGAGGTTTACTCAAGAGCAATACTGGTTTACTGGGTGGGCAGTCAATATCATGGATCTGTGGGAAACAATGTGTGGGAAGAGCACATACATACCTTATACAACAAATAGCAATGAAAGGGGGGGGGTCTTTGGAAATCACATTACCATAAGGAGTGGAGGCCAGAGGCAAAGCCTTATAAAACCACCACAGCAAAAGGGTAGGAGGGTTGTGAATTTTTTTTCAAGAAACAAGCAGGCTAGCTACAGAGGCCTCCAGTCAAATAAAGGCAATATTGGAGTACTTTCAAAAACTTAGCTTAATGTTTTAGTGGGGGATGAGACAGACACAAAATGCAACTTTAATAGGTAAATGATAAGCAGAATACAATAGAAGAAAGCACAAACTGGGACAGGGGCAATTCTCTCACTATTGAACTTCTACTACAGTTTAAGGTACCAGACTATACAGAAATTTACCAGTAACAATGTTTCTGGAAAAATGCAGTAATAAATGACTAAGGCTCATATCTGTAGTAGTACACAGTCCTGCCACAACTGTGAATTAAACTACAAAACTATGGCCCAGCAGGGTTTAAAATGCAAATTGATAGCTTTTATAAGTAATTCTACTTGTGAAAATAGAAGTGTAGAATAATGCAGAAACACAATCTTCCCCCAATGGCTAATTAAAATACATGACTAAGGTCCATGATCAAACTAAGAAATGCAAATATATAATTTTGGCTAAAACATAGAACAGACAAGAAAAGTACAAAGAAGTACTACCACGGATTCCGGCGTGTAGCTCGCGAGACATATGCCTGCGAGCTACATCGCCGAAACCAAACGGCTGCATCAGCACTTTGCCGTAGTGCAAAGTGCCTGAAAAGCACAGCCGCTGCAACGATACTCTATGGGCGAGCAGCTGCAGCCATACGGGCTGTGTAACGCATTCTTTCTCGTGCAAGGAATGCATTTATTTAATTATTTATTTATTGTGTTGTCAGTCTGACAACCCAATAAATAAATAATTAAATAAATGCATGCCTTGCACGAGAAGAAGGAATGCGTTACACAGCCCGTACGGCTGCAGCTGCTCGTCCATAGAGTATCGTTGCAGCGGCTGTGCTTTTCAGGCACTTTGCACTACGGCAAAGTGCTGATGCAGCCGTTTGGTTTCGGCAATGTAGCTCGCAGGCATATGTCTCGCGAGCTACACGCCGGAATCCTACTACCACACTGGTCACTATAAGTTCAACTTAAATATTTAAAGAAAATTGAAATAATTAAAATAATTTAATTATCTTTCCTTTTTGATAAAAAGGTAGTTATGCACAGTTCCACACCTCTCTAGTGATTCAAGACTCTAGGTTGGGGTAACTCTGTCCTGAAAATAGTAGGCAAATAGAGAGGCATCTGGTCAAATAAGGAACCCTACTGATGGAGCCTTCACATTTCAAAGACCTCAGTTTTGCCAGACTATAGGTGAAAAAAAATGTGTACAAGATTATCTCAGCCAAACAGAATAATTTTCCAAAGTACATGAGGAAAGAAACAAACTTCCTGTCCTTCAGAATAAAATGGAACATACATTCAAAAGACTCTTGAGTGCAAATACATGCTAGACAACACTATGAACCTTAGATAATAGCTCAAGTACATTTTGTCTATGCATACTATATTCCTCTTACTTCAATTGCATAACAAAATAATCCTAAAAGAGCTTTTATGTAAATAAGTGAAACAAAAAGTCTTGGCATAATTTAACCATACTGTACTATAATATTTTCACTTCTCTTTTGTTCTACATATTGCTTACTTGTTCTGTCATGTCATTGTTGTATATACTTGAAATTGTAATCTGGGTTATTTAATATAATTATGTGTTTGCTATATGTTGCCTCCCAGTAAGACGCTGTCCGGTTCGATTCTCAGCTAGAGCGTCTTCTGCGTGGAGACATGCGTGAATGGGCGTACCTTCGTTGAAGGTTGTGCATCAGGGCTGGTAACTCAGCATGTAAAAATCAACTACCAATCATTAGCGGACCGGAGTTACGCTATGGCGACCCCTAACCTGGAAAAGCCGAAAGACACAACAACAACAACAACATGTGTTTGCTATATGCGATGTTCACTGGGTCCATTCACACCTAAATCATAGATGAGAAAGGGTTCTATGATCAGCCCCAAACATAAATAATTAGCTACAAAAATACACCTTTGACTGATATTCTGCAATTAGGGATTTTAGTGCAGCTCAGTGCTAGATTGACACCACCACTGTAGCTACTTCAGACCATAGCATTTTAGCCATGTCACAAATGGATTTTTTAACAGAGGTATTACAGCCCTTAACATAAACTGAGTAAAATGCTGACACTAAAAATTCCTTGGAATACTGCATCTGCTAAATGCATATGAGGCCATATAACAATTCCTTTATAGCAGTTCTGTATGAAAGTGGCAGGGAATTATGTCAGGGTGCACATATACAAAACTCATTCACAACTGCTCTTCTTCCCTCCAGGATTTCTTTGTATCTCATGTCACAATTTATTTGGTAGCACACTGCCTTTATCAGTATATGTAGTTTAGTTCTCACCCTATATGTGGTAAAATAAATGTTTCTCTAGTGAAATAGGTTTGTGTTTTTTTAACTTCTGAAGTATAATGTCCAACATTACATTACTGTTGTAGTATCCTAAGCTATTTGAGTTATATACTGCCAAGGATAACCACACCACAGAAGGAATAACAATGCTAGACCCACACAAAGTAGGATAACCAATAAACCAGAAGGCAGCACTGTAGAATGACCAGGCACTAATCCAATAAAAAGACTTTATTTAGACATAAATGCTTTAACTTTATCACCACATTTTCATCCCAGCATTGACTTCATCAGATGTACCAAATGCTACACAAATCATCAACTGAAATACCCTTTTACCCACATCTAATTATCAATATATTGCACACCCTTCAATGAATTAACCCTAACAGGATCACATTAAAATAAAGCTAAAATACTAACCTTTCTTTTTCTTTTGGCTCTTCCCATTAGGGGTCGCCATAGCGGATCATCTGTTTCCATTTCTTCCTATCCTCTGCATCTTGCTGTGTCACACCAACCACCTGCATGTCCTCTCTCACCACATCCATAAACCTTATCTTTGGCCTTCCTCTTTTCCTCTTACCTGGCAGCTTCATCCTTAGCATCCTTTTCCCAATATACCCAGCATCCCTCCTCACCACTTGTCCAAACCAACACAATCTTGCTTCTCTGGCTTTGTCTCCAAATCGTCCAACCTGGGCTGACCCTCTAATATACTTATTCCTAATCCTGTCTACCTTCGTCACACCCAATGCAAATCTTAACATCTTTAACTCTGCCACATCCAGCTCTGACTCCTGCCTTTTTGTCAATGCCACTGTCTCCAACGCATATAACATAGCTGGTCTCACTACCCTCTTGTAGACCTTCCCTTTCACTCTTACTGGTACTTGTCTGTCACAAATCACTCCTGACATTCTTCTCCACCCACTCCACCCTGCCTGTACTCTCTTCTTCACCTCTCTTCCACACTCGCCATTACTCTGAACTGTTGATCCCAAGTTTTTAAACTCATCCACCTTCGCCACCTCTACTCCCTGCATCCTCACCATTCCTCTATCCTCCCTCTCATTCACACACATATATTCTGTCTTAGTCCTGCTGACCTTCATTCCTGTCCTCTCTAGAGCGTATCTCCACCTCTCCAGGGTCTCCTCAACCTGTTCCCTACTCTCACTTCATATCACAATGTCATCTGCAAACATCATATACCACAGGAACTCCTGTATGATCTCATCTGTCAACCTGTCCATCACCACTGCAAATAAGAAAGGACTCAGAGCTGATCTTTGATGTAATCCCACCTTCACCTTAAACACATCTGTCACTCACACTGCGGATATCACCGTTGTCACACTACCCTTGTACATATCCTTTACCACTCTTACATACTTCTTTGCTACTCCCGACTTCCTCATACAATACCACAACTCCTCTCTAGGCACCCTGTCATATGCTTTCTCTAAGTCCACAAAGACACAATGTAACTCCTTCTGACCTTCTCTGTACTTCTCCATCAACACTCAGAGCAAACATCGCATCTGTAGTGCTCTTTCCTGGCATGCAACCATACTGCTGATCACTAATCATCACCTCCCTTCATAACATAGCTTCTACTACTCTTTTCCATAATTTCATGCTGTGACTGATCAATTTTATCCCTCTGTAGTTACTACAGCTCTGCACATTACCTAACCATTTTATTAAAATTATTAGAATAAATACTAGACTATTAAAAACATGATGAAAATGTATTAAAAATCCTAAAATATTCACATAGATACAACTTAAAATCAATGAAAATGTATGTATAAATATAATGAAACAATGTAAATAGAGTACACCTACAAATATACTAAAACTAAAATTCCGGATACTGGCTAAGGCTCTTGCCACCCCTATAGTGCCTTTTTTAGGCAAGATTCAAATGACATATTCACCACCATAACAGGTACAAGCAAGCAAAATCTGAGGGTAATGCTACTCAATACTAGAAGTCTAAACCTCAAAATGCACTCACTCGAGGCACTCCTTAAAATGGAGAACATCGACATCTGTGCAGTGATAGAGACCTGGTGCAAGGCTCCAGAGAGCACCCCTGCATTACCAGGCTATAATTCATACCACACCTTTTGGCCACCTAACTTGGACCGAAGCACTAAAGGCGGAGGCGTGTCCATATTCATTAAGGATATCCACACCTCCAGGCTAGTTGCTCAGCATAATGCATCTGAGATTATCCAAGTGCAACTAACTCTGGGCAAGACTGCAATGAAAATGGTAGCTTGCTACAGATCCCCCACCATGCCCCAGGATTGCCACTCCTCATTTCTTGATACACTGAAAAATATTAGGGTACAACCTAACATCCTAATAATGGGCAATTTCAACTACCCCACCATTAACTGGGAAAACTACTCATGTACCAACTCTTGTGCTCAACGTTTTCTGGAATTCATAAATTCCAATGCCTTGGATCAACTTATCCACACCCCCACCAGAGGCAGCAATATCCTAGACCTGGTCATTACCAACATGGGCAACTGGTGTTCCACACCAGTGGTCAATTCCTCGGTGGTCAGATCCGACCACAAGCAAATCACCCTAGACATACACATCCCAGCCCCATCCCCCATTAGGGAAACCACCGTAAAAAATTTCTCCAAAGCCAACTTCACGCTTCTTAAGACAGAAGTGGCAAACTTCATGACACCCATGCTGACGGACAATAGAGATACGACTGCTGAATCCTATACAATTGCACTTTATAACACTTACACGAGTGCATGGATTGTGCAATCCCTAACAGAACCAAGATGCTATCCTCCAAAAAAAGGAAGCCAATCTGGTGGTCCCCTGCTATAAACAAACTCTACAACAGAAGAAAGAAGCTGTTTCAAAAAAGAGTAAAATCCCATGATTGGAGGAACTCCGTGGTCAGCGTCAGTAAGAAGCTGAGATCCGTCATAAAATCCTCCAAAGCTAGTTGAGAAACAAAATCGCCACTGATTCTAAAGACAACCACAAAGCATTCTATAGCTATGTCAAGAATCCCAATGGCAACACTCAGATCTGCTCTGAGTTACAGCACAATGGCACTAAATATACAGAACCAACTGATATTGCCAACATCCTGGCAGATAGGTTTAGTGCTAACTTTACCCCTCTCTCATACCCTAAAGGGCGCATCTCTATACCGGAAGAATGCAAAGTACCTGTAATCACAGCTGCACAGGTAAAAAGCACACTCTCCAAAGCCAAGAACACAGCATCCATGGGACCTGACAACATCCCAGGCTGCGTTCTACATGAACTACAGAACGAACTGGCACCCCACCTAAGAACCATGTTCAGTCATAGCTTCACCTCAGGCTTTGTGCCCACTGAATGGCACACACCAACTGTTATCCCACTCCACAAAGGGGGAGCCACCATGGACCCTGAGAACTACCACCCCATTAGCCTGACGAGCCTGGTCTGCTAAGGCTATGGAGCATATCATCATGGAACTTATAAACAATGACATTGGTAATCTCCAAACTCTGGACCCTACCCAGTTCGGGTTTGTAAAAGGCAGATCATGTCTCCTAAACCTGATAGACTTCTTTGAAGCGATCACCAAAGCTGTAGATGAGGGTAAGGTGCTACACACAGCCTATCTAGATATCGCTAAGGCTTTCGCACCATCTCCCACTCTGGAATTATAGACAAATTCACTAAACTAGGTATAAATCCCTATGTCACAAGATGGGTTGCCAACTGGCTCACTGACCGAACCCACATTGTGAAAGTGGCAGACTCTAAATCCAACTTCAGACCAGTGACAAGTGGAGTACCACAGGGTTCAGTCCTAGGTCCTCTCCTGTTTGGTATCTACTTCTCTGAAGTAAAGGCTAAATCAGAAGGTCTTTGGCTAACAAAGTTTGCAGATGACTGCAAACTAGGAGTCATAATCAAATCTCCTAATGATGTGGATATCCTACAAAAGGGCCTCACTGAGACAGATGCCTGGTGTCAAAGCCATAGCCTCAAGCTCAATGCCAAAAAGTGCATTGTCATCCCTTTTGGTAAAAACTCTATACCCATGAACTACCACATAAGCGGTAGTCTAATTAACACCAAAAGTGTGATAAGAGACCTTGGGACACAGGTGGACAGTAGTCTCTCCTTTGATAATCACATCGCCACAGTAGTCAGGAAATCCTTCTATGTGGCCACCTCATCACAAAAGGTTTCTCATCCAGGAAAAAAGAGGTCATTGTTCCCCTCTACTCATCACTCATTAGACCCATTATAGAGTACAATGCCCCTTTTGGTATGTACCTCAAAAGACATGTACAACAACTGGAAAGGCCACAGAAATACCTCACAAAGAGGATTACCGGCCTCAAACAGATGCCCTACGCAGACCGTCTAAAAAACTCCAGCATTACTCTGTCACATATCGCCTACTCAGAGGCGATCTCTGCCTAACATACAAAGCTATGTCAAACCCAGAGCTGTTGGACATGCTCCACGTAAAGAAATCATAATCTCTGCAAGCTACACGCTCTAGGGACCTAAACCTTGTCCCCACAGTAAACAGAACATGCTGGAGGGATAGATTCCTGTCTCAGAGACTTCCCATACTCTGGAACAAACTACCTATCTATATCAAACAAACCTGCTCATTAGCACTCTTCAAGAAAAATCTTGATGATTGGATAGGAGATAGGAAATTCACCCCGGGGATCACTTCTGTGGCTCTGCTTGACAAGGGCACAGGAAAATTATTTTCTTGGGTGTCAAAAGCCAGCGTACCATTTGGCTAGGCTTATATAGGCCCTAGGGCCAATAGCCTAGTACCTACCTATGAACCTATGAACTCCATATAGTGGTTAGAAATATATATTACAATCTCCAAAACTTCCTTTAACTGTGGATACAAATTAAAAACTCATATCACAATAAGTAAATTGGCAATAGAAGAAATAAATAGATATATTAAATCACATGAAAATCATACTCTAGCTGCCATTAACTTTAAAAATGGGGCTAAAGATACATACTCATTAATCTCTGGTGCATTATTGGCCTCTAAAATAAGCTGCCAATATACTTCTTTATATTCAATTTTTGTTTCCCAAGGGCCACCCCTAACATTCACTGGTGCTTGCTCTAACACAAAAAATGGAATTTAGCTTGATTACACTTAAGCATATGTTGATATAGTGTATTGTTTTCATTCTCACTTCTAACATAATAATAATGTTTCATATTCTCCTTTTGAGCTTACATTCAGTCTTCCCTACGTAGAAGGCTTCACATGTCACACATTGGGCAATATAACTCACCCCCATACTATTGCAATTGGTGTAAGTCTTTCTACTAATATATTTATTCCAACTTCTGATATACACACCTTCACCATGCAGTATATTGGGGCAATAACGCCAAGCCCCACATTTATAGGTTCCAGTCCTTTTGTGACTTTCTTTATTCAAAAGGATGCTATTTCAATCAAATAAATCCTTTATACTCATTCCCTTATGAAAAATAAATTCAAGACGGGTTTTAAAAATATTGTCCAGATGTGACAAACTGGTGAATCTTGTCCATTCTTTCAATATAATATTTTTACTAATACAGGCATCACCATTAAAATTAGTTACAAAAGCCCTCTTAAAGTCAACCCCTTTCTTATCACAATCTGGTACCATATTACCATGTACATTACTGTCTCTTTGAATACAACCATCTTTCCCCAACACAGCTAAACATTTCTCTCTCCTTCCTGCCAGGACCTTCACTTTGATTTCATCAATCAAATTAGGGGGGTATCCCCTATCAAGAAACTTATCTCTCAATTAACTCATATTCCTTAAAAAATCCTGCTCATCAGAGATCATCCTATATACCCTGATGTATTGTCCCTCGAGTATACTTTTTTTTTTGTTGTTGAAAAGGGTGAGCACTCATAAAATATAAATAGGAATTTGAGAATGTAGCTTTACAATACAGATTAGATTTAAACTTCCTTGACGCCATTAATTTATGAATGGTAATATTTAAATAATCCATCTTATCATAAGTGATTGCATAAGTAAATGTCAAGAAGTCAGTTGTCTTATTAATATATGTAATAAATTCCCTTAATTTATCTTCAGTATTGCTCCAGAAAATACAAATATTGTCACGGTAACATTTATAAAATCAACAGCAATTTGCATAAATGGAGTTAAATATAAACTTTTGTTCCCATAGAGACAATATAACGTTGGCATATGTGGGGGCACAGCATTCCCCCATTGCTACCCCACCAGTTTGCTGGAAAAACTCCCCTTCAAAGTATATAAAAGTATACCTCAAGACCATCTCCATAAGCTCCAAATATGTCCAAAACTCATTATTAGTAAGTTCACCTTTTTGAATAAGTGCCTCTCCAGACCATTTTAACCCTAAATTATGTGGAATCACTGTGAAAAAATCCACAATATTAATGGTAACAAAAATCAACTCCTCATGGAACAGATCTGATTTAACACATTTTAAAAAAATCCCACAAGTCCTTTAAAATACTAGATTCCCCCAACCAGATCTTTTGTAATTTCAAGTCTAAAAATTTTGGTAGCTGAAAAGTTTAAGACCCATTAGCTGAAACTGTTGGCCTAACTGGAGGGTCTAAAACATTCTTCTGTACCTTCGGTATGCCAAAAATAGACGGTACTCTAGGTCTTTCCATCAACAAAAAGTTATAGGTTCATAGGCTATCTGCCCATAGGCAGGAAAAAAGCCAAACCAGAATGTGTTGCCTTTCACCACCCCCTTAGATTAGTTTCCTGTGCCTCTGTCCAGCAGGGCCACTGAAGTGATCCCCGGGGTAAACTTTCTGTTTCCCATCCACTTGTCAAGGTTCCTCTTGAAGAGTGTTAGCAAGGAGCTCTACCTAATGTAATTTGGAATCTTGTTCCAAAGCATGGGAAGTCTTTGGGACAGGACTCTATCCCTCCAGCACATACTATTTATTGTTGTGGTGAGGTTTAGATCCTTAGAGCATGTGGCTCAAGGGGATAAGGTTTTCTTTAGGAGGAGCATGTCCATCAATTCTGGGTTTGACATGGCCTTGTATGTCAAGCAGAGATCACCTCTGAGTAGGCGGTATGCAACCGAGTACAGCTGCAGTTTCTTCAGTCAGGCTGCATAGGGCATCTGTTTGAGGCCAGTGATTCGCTTGGTAAGGTTTCATAGTTTCATAGTTTCATAGTTTAGTACTAGGCTATCTGCCCTGAGGCATTTGCAAGCCTAGCCCTAGAGATGTGGCTTTCACCACCCCATGTAGTGGTACTAAGGTGTATAGAATAAATTTAGAATACTGTGCCTTTGTCTAGTAGTGACACATTGAAGACCCCCTTACTTATTAAAATTAGTTTACTGTGCCTCTGTTAAGTAGCGATATAGGGGTGACCCCCGGGGTAAACCTACGATCTCCTATCCACTCGTCAAGATTTCTCTTGAAGAGAGTCAGTGAGGGGCTCTGCCTAACATGGACTGGGATTTTGTTCCAGAGTATGGGAAGCCTCTGAGTTATGAATCTGTCCCTCCAGCATGTTCTATTCATGTTTGTACTGAGGTTTAAATCTTTGGCTCTCGTGGTTCTTATGGATTTTGATTTTTTGAGGTGGAGCATGTCCATCAATTCCTGGTTGGACATGGCCTTGTATGTCAGGCACAGATCACCTCTGAGCAGGCGGTATGCTACTGAATAGAGATGGAGTTTCTTTAGCCTGGCAGCATATGACATATGTTGGGAACCCTTGATCCTCTTGGTGAGGTACTTCTGGGGTCTCTTCAACTGTTGTAAGTGCCGGGTGAGGTACATACCAAATGGGGCATTGTACTCAATCATGGGCCTGATAAGGGAGGAGTACAGGGGCACGATGACCTCCTTTGATCTGGATGTGAACCCCTTCATGATAAGGTGGGCAAGGTAGAAAGTCTTTCTAACCACTTTGGCAATGTGGGTGTCAAATGAGAGGTCACTATCAACTTGGGTCCCCAGGTCTCTGATTACTTTTTCGGTACTCAGTGGGTTACTGTCTATGTGATAATTTGTGGGTATTTTGTTTTTCCCAAAGGGGATGACTATACATTTCTTGGCATTCAGTTTAAGGCCGTGATTCCGGCACCAGTTGTCCGTTTCAGTGAGGCCTTTCTGTAGGATGTATGTGTCAGCTGGTGTATCGACTATGGCACCTAGTTTGCAGTCATCTGCGAACTTTGTCAGCCACAACCCTCCCATGTTTGCTTTCACATCTGAGAAGTAAATGCCGAACAAGAGGGGTCCCAGGACAGAGCCCTGTGGGACACCACTTGTGACTGGCTTTGAGTCTGACATGGCTCCCACAATCTTGACTTTATGGGTTCTGTTCTTTAGCCAGTTTGCAATCCATCTTGTGACATATGGATTTATTTTTAAGCTGTTTAGCTTTTCTATGATCCCCGAGTGGGGTATTGTGTCGAAGGCTTTAGCCAAGTCCAGGTAGGCTGTATGGACTGCCTTGCCCTCATCAATGGCTCTAGTGACTGTTTCAAAAAAGTCAACCAGGTTCATAAGGCAGGATCTGCCTTTTACAAAGCTGAACTGGGTGGGATCAAGTGTCTGTAGGTCCCCAATGTCGTTTATGAGTTCCATAATAATTCTTTCCATACTTCTGTGGTCTTTCCAGCTGTTGCAGGTGTCTTGTAAGGTACATCCCAAATGGGGCTTTGTACTCTATGATGGGTCTGATGAGTGATGAGTATAGGAGCACAATGACCTCTTTTGATCTGAATGTGAACCCTTTTGTAATTAGGTGGGCCACATAGAAGGATTTTCTAACCACTTTCGCAATGTGATTATCAAAGGAGAGATTGCTATCTTCTTGGGTCCTCAGATCCCTTATTATGTCTTCCATATATATAGGGGACTACCACCTATGTGGTAGTTTTTGTTTTTTCCAAAGGGGATGACTATGCACTTTTTGGCATTTAGCTTGAGGCCGTGATTTTGACACCAGGTATCCATCTCAGTGAGACCCTTTTGGAGGATGTCTGTGTCAGCCGGAGAGTCAATTATAGCCCCTAGTTTGCAGTTGTCTGTGAACTTGGTCAGCCATAGTCCTCCTGTGCTTGCCTGTACCTCTGAGAAGTATATGCCGAACAGGAGGGGTCCTAGGACTGAGCCCTGGGGAGTGCCACTTGTAACCGGTTTAGAGTCGAACCTAGCTCCGGCAACTTCGTGAGCCAGTTGGCAACCCATCTTGTGACATAGAGGTTTATGTTCAGGCTGGTGAGCTTGTCTATAATACCAGAATGGGTAATGGTGTCAAAGGCCTTTGTGAGGTCTAGGTAGGCTGTGTGTACCACCTTTCCCCTCATCTATAGCCTTGGTAACTGTCTCAAAGAAGTCCACCAGGTTTAGGAGGCATAATCTGCCCTTAACAAAGCCGAACTGGGTAGGGTCCAGTGTTTGAAGGTTCCCAATGTCTCTGTTAATGAGTTCCATGATGATTCGCTCCATAGCCTTGCAGACCAAGCTAGTCAGGCTTATAGGGCAATAGTTCTCAGGGTCTGTTGAGGCTCCACCTTTGTGGAGTGGAATAACCATTGCTGTGTGCCACTCTATGGGTACGTAGCTTGTGGAAAGGCTGAGTTTGAACAGTGTGTTTAGGTGAGGGGTTAGTTCACCTTTGAGCTCCTGTAGGACACAGCCTGGGACAATGTCCAGTCCCACTGATGCTGTGTTTTTGGCTTTGGAGAGGGCTGTTTTAACCTGAGTGTCTGTAATTTCAGGGGTACATTCTTCTGGTATGGTTATGGGCCCTTTTGGGGATGAAGTTTGCATTGAACCTGGCTGCCAGGATGTTGGTGATCTAGGTCGGTTCAGTGTATTTTGTGCCACTCTGCACTAACTCTGAGCAGATTTGAGCATTGCCACTTAGATTCTTGACATAGCTAAAGAATGGCTTATGGTTATCTTTAGAGTCCTTGGCAATTTTTCTTTCGAAGCTCGCCTTGGATGATTTTATGAGGGATTGTAGTTTCTTGGTGATACTGATCAGGGATGTCTTCCCTTCTTGGGATTTTACTCTTTTCTGTACTAGTTCTGGAACAGAATCCCAGTCTAAGTTAGGCAAAGCCCATCACTGACTCTCTTCAAGAGAAATCTTGATGAGTGGATGGGAAATCGTAAATTTACCCCTGGGATCAATTCAATGGCCCTGCTGGACAGAGGCTCAGGAAACTAATCTAAAAGGGAGGCGAAATCCAACACATTCTGTCTAGGCTTATAAATGCCCTTGGGCAGATAGCCTAGTACCTACCTATGAACCTATGAACCTAGTTTCCTCCTTCTATTGTATAGCTTGTTTATGGCAGGGGTCCACCAGACTGGTTTCCTTTTCTTGGAGGAGTGAGTCTTGGTTTTGCTTGGGATAGCACGATCCATGCATTCTTGTAGATGCCCATAGAATACATTAGTAAAGGATTTTGCAGCTTGGATAGCGTTATCCTTTAGCATGGGGGCTTTGAAACTTTCCACCTTGGTCTTAAGTCACATGAAGTTTGCTTTTGAAAAGTTTTTCACAGTGGTTTCCTTGTCCAGGGGTGGGGGCAGAATGTGGCTATCCAAAGTGATTTGTTTATGGTCAGATCTAACCAGCGAGGGGTTGACCTGCAGTGTGGAACACCATTCGCCCATGTTGGTGATGACCAGGTCCAGTATGTTGTCACCTCTGGTGGGAGTGTTGACCAGTTGATCCAGGGCATTTGAGTTTATAAATTCTAGGAAAGTTTGGGCAAGGGATTTAGTACTTGAGTAGTTCTCCCAGTTAATGTTTGGGTAATTGAAATCACCCAATATTAGGGTGTTTGGTAGGACCTTTATGTTTCCCAGTGTTTCCAGAAACACAGAATGGGGGTCCTGGGACATGGTGGGTGATCTGTAGCAAGCTACAATTTGAATTGCAGTTTTGCCCATTGTTAGTTGCACATAGATGATCTCTGAAGCATCATGCTGTTTCACTAACCTGGAGGTGTGGGTATCCTTGATGAATATGGATACACCCCCGCCCTTTGTATTTCAGTCCGGGTTTTGTGGCCGAAATGTATGGTATGAGTTGTAGCCTGGTAGTACTGGGGTGCTCTCTGGAGCCTTAAACCAGGTTTCTGTTACTGCACATGTATCGATTTTCTCCATACTGAGGAGTGTTTTGAGTGCTTGCATTTTGAGGTTTAGACTTCTGGCACTGAGTAGTACTACCCTCAGTTTTTTGTTACTTGTGCTATTTATGGCAGTGGGTTTGTCTTTTGAGCCTTGCCTAAAAAGGCACTATGGGGGTGGCAAGAGCCTTGGCCAGTATTCGAAAGCCTAAGGGTGACAGGTGCAAGCCATCTCTAGCGAAGCAGCATGGCTTGTCGAGCATGTCGTCCCAGGAGGACAGACACTGGATCCCCTTTGAATGACACCAGAAACATAGCCAATTGTTGAAATTGATAATTATTTTTTTATACCATGGTGACATTCTTGGTGAGGGCAGGATGCTACTCAGGGTCAGGGTCATATCGGCCTGGGCTACATGATCAGAGAGCTCTTCCATGTCTCTTTTCATATAGTCCAGGGAGGTACGGCCCAGGTCATTCACACCAACATGGACAATGACAGTCATATTTGTACTTGTTCTGGAGTGACTTGAGTGCTTGTGTTATGTGGCAGATCCTGGCACCCGACAGGCAGCTAGCAGTAACCTTCTCCTTATTCAGTCTAGTGAGTGGCACGTCAGTGTGCCTGACTAAAGAGTTGGTATGTTATTTTGCCTTAAGGGCTGTGATTGCGTGGCACAATGGTGTTGTGAAGCATGTGTTTCTTGGTTTGTGTTGGGGGGTGGAGGTTGCTTGGATATCTGTTTTGGAGGTCTCTGTTGCTTTTGCAGATCTTTACTTAGAGCCTCCGAGTATGTTTTCCTGCATTTATGTGTGTTTTTTGCTGGTGCTGGTTTAATGGGTCTATGTGAGACTGGTGGTGTGATGCAAGTATTTCCCTTCTCCTCTTGACTGCCTGATCCAGTCTTGGGTTGAGAGAGCTTAGCCTCCAATTTGGCTGTATAATTGCATCTCTCGCATGTATTAGTGTTTGGTGGTAGGAGGAGAGGGTTGTCTGTGTACATGAGGCAGTTGTAACATTGCCTCAAAATGCCCAGATTCACCAGTTGGACTGGAGAGTACACCTCATGTCAAAATCTATCAGTCCTTCGTCTTGTAAATCTTTAATAGCCAAATCTATTTTCTTGTAAGCTACATTTATTTCATTCTTTGAGACACTAATATATTTACTTTCATCATGGAGGATATCCATCATTTTGGCCTCATATGCAATGGTGTCTGTAAACACCATTTCCCTCCTTTGTCTGGTTTTATAACTCTTAGGTATTTATTGTCCCTTAATTCATCCAATAACCTTTTGTTATAAAGGGAGAGGTTAGGAAAGAACTTATTAGCTGAATACTCTTCCTAAATTCCTTCTCCACCAACATTTTGAAATTCTTTAATTGGGGGGTGCAAGGAAGGATTAAATGTACTTTTCTTCCAAGGAACCTCCCCCTGCCTTAAATCATAATCACTGTCTGGAAATAATAATTCAAAATTCTTTTTCCGTAAACATAATTTAAGGTCAATTAAAAGTGTGCTAATGTAGCATTTCCTCTTTAATTAATTCAAGAGTGTGCAATTCGCTGGTAATTAAATGTGGCTAAAAGGGTATTTAAGTTGATAAATTGTGTAGCTTTTGGTCCGTCTAATGAAGTCCATGCTGGGATGAAACTGCGATGATAAAGTTAAAGCATGTCTTAATAAAGTATTTTTTATAGATTAGTACCTGGTCATTCTACGGTGCTGCATTTTGGTTTATACTGCCAAGAATATGATCAACCAGACAGCTTTTAAAAGTTTTATCGTGTCTTCTATGCACTCAATCTGCCGGTAACTCAAGGAGAGCTCTATATAAAAGGCAATTAGAATGACAAAAGCTTCTGAGCATTCTTGCTGCTGAAGTGTGCGCCTTCTGTGCTCTTTGTGGAACTGACAGTCAACTAGCAATATTTCAATGCTGGGTAGATGAGTCCCCTGTTGGGAAAACCCTTTTACTATTGCATTTTTCTGGAAAAACTAGTATTTTTTTTCCTTTGGTATTAATATTATTTGGGTTAGTACATGTATTTTGTATGGGCTGCCATCTTGTAAGGGGGGCTTACTTCAGTGAATCTTCTGTCAGAAGAGCATCAAGTGGAAGGAGGGTGCTAGTAGAAATGTTCTGTGTAAAATCTGTTTTTTGAACTTTCTATTACATACTTGTATAGAGTCTATGTGTTGGATAGGACTTGATGCATTTGGGAACTGTCGCTGAGTTTTTACCTCAAAACAAACTTTTAACTGGGTTAGTGACTCTTTCAGACTCCACTACCAGTTTTTGTGGCCTACTTCTTTGCCAGACCTATGGAACAGTTACCATTTTCTTTGGTTCTTTCTTCCGTTTGTCTGCAAGAGGAAAAGGAAAATTACTAGGGAGGTTTTGGGTGTCACACAGGCTCCAGTTTTGCCTCAGCCATTAATGGGTAACATTGCTGTGGCTGGATTTGGTTCCTTGGACCACTCATGATTTTCCCCGGTCTCACTGAAGTAGCATCTACTGTGACTAAGAACCATGGAATAGACATGTCTCTGCAGCTGCAGAGTTACCCTCCATGTGCAAGAGAGAACCACTTTTGTCAGTCTCTGGGGAAGGGGCAGATGAAGTTCTACTGACCACCAGGAAAGGGAGCCAGAACCCTGGGATAGTGTGCCTGATTTGGGTCAGTCCTTTTCCTGGAAAAGAAAACAAAAAGTAAAAAAAAAAAATGATTCCTCTTATTTCTGTTTTAGTAGACAGTGAAGATTTGCTGTGATTTACTAGGGAATTAATTTCTGCTTTGACTTTACCTACTTCCTCTTGTGAGAAAAAAAGAAAAAGAGCCTTCTCTCTGACTGATTTTCAGTGAGAAGAGCAGGGATGGGAGGGAGGATGTTGCACTTCAGGATTTTTTCACAGCCCAAAGATTCTGATTCTGATAAAAGAGTAGCTTCTGTTTTATCTCCAGAAGATCTTTCTTTTTCTGAAAATTTATCATAGATGAAAGAATTGTTTCCAGTGTGATCAGAATGAAATTCCCATTTCCCAACAAATGTATTATGATTTGATACAGTTAGACATTCCTCAATCTGCAGCTATTTCTCCTGTTTTATGTTCTTTAGAGAATGTTTTCCTGAAAAACTGTAGCTACATGATAGTCAATTTCCTGCCCCTAGGAAGTCTGATAGGTTACACAAGGTACTTAAGATTCAAAAGTTCTTGTATTCTGACACTAAAGCAAACCATGCAGTGATTTCTCTATCCAAAACTTATTCTGCAAGACAAATTAATATTGTTTATCCTATTTCCTCTGACAAAGATGAGAAAGCTTTTGACAAATTTGTGAAGAAAGTTTATTCTTCTGCCACTTTAACATTCAGAATGTTGCCTCTCCAGGGATGGAGAGGAATAAAACCCTGACTACGACCCAGGTGACTCAAGTTCAATTAGCGGCTCAGGTGTTTGACAGTGTTGGCAGGGAAAATGGGTTATTCCTATCCTGGGGGAGGGATTGTGCTGACTTCTCTCTCCAGTTGAGTGCTAGTGGAAGCTAGTGCTCAGGGAAGCCGGATGTCAGGCTGGAGAGGTGGGCTAGACAGTCCATTCTTGTCTCTTAGGGCCCAGAGTTATAACACAGATTAGTTTTCCTATGCCCAGTCAATCACAGCTAGTGTTAGGCATGCAGGGGGAGAGACATAGGCCAGCAAAAATCCCCAGACCTCCATGGATGACACTAGGACTTCTGATGCCTGTCCACTTCTCTGCCGAATGTAAGGATATAACCCATAGGTAGAGCCCTCAGGCAGAAAGTGAACAGGCTTATTGGGTGGGGAGGAATAACTCTTGGGGAAAAACAGGGATCTGGATGAAAAAAAAACATTCAGAATGGTAAACTGCCAGGCTCACATGTTAGAGTTTTACTTCTGTGTTTTGAGAACTTGAAAAAGTTAATTGTTAATTTACCTCTTCTGAGGCAGAAAATTCTCTGAATACCTCTTTTGTATCTGGTCAAAGACTAGTTGGCATAATGGTTAAGGTCTTCGCCTCCCATGCACAACCTCCCATGCACAAGACACAAGGTTTGAGCCTGACCTCCGGCCAATGTCTGTTTGGAGTTTGCATGTCATATTTGCATCTCTGTGGGGTTCTTCCCAACTCTGAAAATCATGCTGAGTGTTTCCATCTCAAACTCACCAATGAATGGTGTTGTGTGCAGCAGCACAGACACCACATGGTGCCCTACAAGGGGAAGAGTTGTATAGACCATCTGCTTTGGGCATCTACTGTGGTGAGCAGTATCACATGGATCACAGACTGTGTGCCATGACAGGGCTAGCCACTTGATGGTGTAAAATATGACTCTAGGTGATTCGATCATGTTGACCACTGTCGCCAAATAGGCATGGGTATTTTCTGGTGATACATGGGTTTAGGACCTGGCCTACTCTGACCTATGCAAGAGATCTATGCTAATGGTGAGAGGGATATATGTGCCCTATTGGCTAGTGTGTACCCACCATAAAGCCCAGCAGCCCTGGGTCAATAAGCTCTGGATGTAAAACAATCAATCTGCCAAACATGAACTAAGAATTGCTAAACTTGTTGTAGGTTCACTTACAAGTTTCAGGTTGGAAGTGGATGACATAATGGGACGTAATGGAATGGAGAAGGTTGGACATCCTACAAGATGGAAGGGCAGTGCAGCAAAGACACTTGGCTTGGGATCCAGAGTCTACTACTCAGAAGGAGAACAGGAGGACAGGCTAGAAATGATGTGATAATTGTGGTGAGAGAGAGGCTTCATAAGGTAGTGAGTGATATCATCTGAATTAGTGATAGACTCATGGTGATGAGTCTATCACTAATTCTAGTGATGATGAATGTTGTTAGTGCATGTTCTCCGCAAGTTGGGTGTGGATGAGAAAGAACAATTTGGAGTGAGTTGGATGAAGTGGTGGTGAGTGTACCCAAGGGTGAGAGAGTGGTGATTGGAGGGAATTTCAATGGGCATGTTGGTGAAGGGAACAGAGGGGATGAGGAAGTGATGGGTAGGTATGGTGTTAAGGAGAGGAATATAGAAGGTCAGATGGTAGTGGATTTTGTGAAAAGAATGGACATGGTTGTTGTGAATATGTATTTTAAGAAAAGGGAGGAGCATAGGGTAATGTACAAGAGCGGAGGAAGATGCACTCAGGTGAATTATATCCTATGCAGGAGGGCCAGTCTGAAGGAGATTGGAGGCTGTAAAGTGGTAACAGGGAAACATAGTTAGGCAGCATAGGATGGTGGTCTGTAGGATGACATTGGTGATCAAGAAAAGGAGGAGGAGAGTAAGGGCAGTGCCAAGGATCAAATGGTGGAGGTTGAAAAAGGATGATTGTGAGGTGGAGTTCAGGGAAGAGTTAAGACAGGCACTGGGTGGCAGTGAAGAGTTACCGAATAGCTGGGTAACTACAGCAGAGTTGGTAAGGGAGACAGCTAGAAAGGTGCTTGGTGTGACATCTGGACAGTGGAAGGAGTATAAGGAGAACTGGTGGTGGAACAAGGAAGTACAGAAGACTATACAGAGAAAGAAGTTAGTGAAGAAGAAGTGGGATTGTCAGAGAGATGAAGAAAGTAGACAGGAGTATAAGGAGATGAGGTGTTTGGTGAAGAGAGAGGTGACGAAGGCTAAGGATAAGGCATATGGAGAATTGTATGAAAGGAGGAAGGAGAAAAGGACCTGTACTGATTGCCTAGATAGAGGGACCAAACTGGGAAAGATGAGTAGCAGGTAAGCGTGATAAAGGATAACGAGGGAAATGTACTCACAAGCTAGGAGTGTGTGTGTTGATCAGATGGAAAGTGCACTTTGAAGGGCTGAAAAATGAAGGGAATGAGAGAGAGAGAAAGAAGATTGGATGATGTGAGGATAGTGAATCAGGAAGTGCAACAGATTAGCAGGGAGGAAGAAAGGACTGCTATGAAGAGGATGAAAAATGGAAAGGCTGTTTGGTTCAGATGACATACCTGTGGAAGCATGAAGGTGTCTAGGAGAGATGGCAGTGGAATTTTTAACCAGATTGCTTAATGATATCTTGGAAAGTGAGTGGATGCCTGAGGAGTGGAGAAGTGTTTCGGTACCAATTTTTAAGAATAAGGGTGATGTGCAGACCTGTAGTAACTACAGAGGGATAAAACTGATCAGTCACAGCATGAAGTTATGGGTAAGAGTAGTGGAAGCCATGTTAAGAAGAGAGGTGATGATTAGTGAGCAACAGTATGGTTTCATGACAGGAAAGAGCACTACAGATGCGATGATTGATCTGAAGATATTGATAGAGAAGTATAGAGAATTTCAGAAGGAGTTGCATTGTGTCTTTGTGAACTTAGAGAAAGCATATGACAGGGGTGCCTAGAGAGGAGTTGTGGTATTGGATGAGGAAGTCAGGAGTAGTGGAGAAGTATGTAAGAGCTCTACAGGATATGTACGAGGGTAGTGTGACAGTGGTGAGGTCTGTGGTAGGAGTGACAGATGTGTTCAAGGTGGAGGTGGGATTACATCAAGGGTCTGCTCTAAGTCCTTTCTTATTTGCAATGGTAATGGACAGATTGACAGACAAGATCAGACAGGAGTTCCCGTGGACTATGATGTTTGCAAATGACATTATGATCTGTAGTGAGAGCAGGGAACAGGTTGAGGAGATCCTGGAGAGGTGAAGATATGCTCTAGAGAGGAGAGGAATGAAGGTCAGCAGGACTAAAACAGAATATATGTGTGTGAATGAGAGGGAGGCTAAAGGAATGGTGAGGATGCAGGGAGTATATTTGGTGATGGTGGATGAGTTTAAATACTTGGGATGAACAGTTCAGAGTCATGGTGAGTGTGGAAGAGAGGTGCAGAAGAGAGTACAGGCAGGATGGAGTGGGTGGAGAAGAGTGTCAGGAGTGATTTGTGACAGACGGGTACCAGTAAGAGTGAAAGAGAAGACCTACAAGAGGGTAGGGAGACCAGCTATGTTATATGGGTCGGAGACGGTGGCATTGACAAAAAGGCAGGAGACAGAGCTGGATGTGGCAGCGTTAAAGATATTAAGATTTGCACTGGGTATGTCGAGGATGGACAGGCTTAGGAATCAGTATATTAGAGGGTCAGTTCAGGTTGGACAGTTTGGAGACAAAGCCAGAGACAAGATTGCATTGGTTTAGATGTGCTGAGGAGGGATGCTGGGTATATTGAGAAAAGGATGCTAAGGATAAAGCTGCCAGGTAAGAGGAAAAGAGGAATACCTAAGATAAGGTTTATGGATGTGGTGAGAGAGAGGACATGCAGGTGGTTGGTGTGACAGAGCAAGATACAGAGGGCAGGAAGAAATGAAAACAGATGATCCACTTTGGCAACCCCTAACGGGAACAGCCAAATGAAGAAGAAGAAGTGATAGACTCATGGTAGTATAATGGTTGAGCAATATTCATAATCTCAGGAAAAAAGTGCATTCATACAACAGTCACAGGACCTACTAGATTAAGCAGGACAACATGAATTGGTGTTGATAATGGGTGACTTGAATGCACATATTGGGACAGAAAAAACAGGACATAGGGACTGCATTGGTGCACATGGGTGAGGCAACAAGAATAAAGAAGGAGAGGTCATTCTAGACTGCTGTCTAACAAATGGCTTGCTAGAGAGACAGTCACAAGATCATATACAAGAGTGGCCAACAGGCAACACAGGTAGACTTCCTCCTAGTAAAGAAAGGGCACTGAGGTAGAATCACTGATTTCAAAGTAATCCTCAGTGAAACAGTTGGCCCACAGTATAAACCACTGGTTGCCACAATCAGAAAGTCAACAGAGACCAGGCTGAAGACCCAGAAACTGACTGGAGAGAAAGTACAACAGTCAAGGAATTACTAAGGGCTCTAGCACCCCAAGAAGAGAAGGAAAAAGGTGTAGTTGAAGAAGAATAGCAGCACATCAAAACAGCATGTGTGAGGACTACAGAGCAAGTATGTAGCCGAGTCAAGTATGGAAATAAGGTACATAAGGAAGGCTGTTGGTAGCATGCAGAAGTCCAGGAAGTCATCAAAAGAAAGAAGGAGTGCAGGAAAAAGTGAGAGATAGAAAAGACAGACCAGGCTAGGAAGGAATACTGGTTAGCGAACAAAGAAGGTAAGAAAGGAGTTGCAATAGCAAGGAACAGGGCATCAGATGCACTATACAAGCTTCTGGAAAGTAACTCAGTAGGTGGCACAAAAAACTATATCAGGCTGCAAGACAAAGACAGAAAAATAAAGAAGATAGTCAGACACCCTTCATAAGGGATGCCAGCAAGAACATGCTCTTCATTCCACAGAACATCAAAGTTAGATGGAAAGAGCAGAAGCCAAAATAACTCCAATTGCAGAAAATATCAAAGAGAACAGATTACGGTGGTTTGGGCACATGTGTAAAAAAACAGAAGGCAATCTGGTGAAGAAGATTTTAGATGGGAAGAAGGTAAGAGGAAACAAGGGTGTCCAGCAAAGGGGCACATGGATTGTGTGAGAGAAGATCTTTGACAGTCAGATATGAGTGTCGATGAAGGTAGGAGTGTGACATTGAATCAAGACAAATAGCAACAGCTAACATGACACCCCGACCCCATGTAGAATATGGGAAAAAGGGGGTTGATGATGATGATGATAGTTATGATTTGCTTCTTATGTTATTAAACATGCCATAAAGTGTTAAGAAGCTGCTAATAATGTCCACTGCTGCTGATTCTGTGTCATTCATGAGAAGATTTGCTTGATTATATTCACAAAGGATGTTAAAACTGAAATTTTAACTTCTTTGCTGGACATTACATCTCAACTGTCCAGATTTCTGCAGCTTATCCAGATTATTGCCGCATATTTTTTCCTCATAAAATGTGTGGTTTTCTGTCTAATTGCTGGGGATTGAATACATTAATTAATGCCAGGCATTTGAATTTCAGACTTCATATCTTCAAACCATGCATGCTAACACAAACTTGTTATTCTTGCAATTTTCTAAGTTTATAAGAGCAATATTTAAAATCCGACCCTATTGTTGGGCCTTCTGATACTTCTGCAGCTAAGATAGTTAAAAGATTTGATGAGAGTGTAAAGTAGATTTAAGGGTGACCCAAATCTTCCACCCTTCCTTTTTTATGAAAAATTAAAGATGTCCTTTCACCGTAGTTCCTCTTTTCAAAAAACACTTCAAGCAACAACATGCCAACAAACAGGAATATAAAAAACAATGGCAAGGAGACTCTAAAAAGATAGGGAAAGCTCTCAAAATCTGGGACAGTGCAAAAAGGCAGAATGACTGTCAAGTCCCCTCATCCCCATCCCCACCCTGCCAATCTCTCCCATCCTCAGACTCTACATCTTCCTTTGTGGCACCAGATTTTTTCAGACAAATGGATTATGCAAGTCATTCAACAGGGGTACACTTATATGTTAAAGTTTATGTTAAAGTTTATTTGGCAATGGGAGTCCCCCCTCCTTTACAGGGAATAAAATAAATATCCCTGTCTCCCTGGTTCTGGGATAAATGTTATCCCAAGTGCCTGCCTTGTCACATGGGCAAAGGGTTTGTTCAATGATTTTTCTGGTACAAAAGAAAGACGAGACCTGGAGGCCTCTGCTAGACCTCTCCTTCTCAATATTTATGCCAACATCCCAAAGGTCAAAATGTTATCCTTTTAAATCCCTGTTATCTCTTGTCCCTTTACTAGCTTTCATGGTAAGGCTAGAGTTAAATGATCCCTGCCATTACATTCCCATTGGCAAATATTTCAGATGTTTCTTAAGACTTTCTGTATCTGACTTACATTATCAGTTATCTGCCATATCTTTGGATTATGTGTTTGTCCAAGTGTATTTATAAAGTGTGTGCCTCCACTAATTGCGTATTACAGACTGCAAGGTATTCATATGTTTTCATATTTAGATGACTCTTTTCATTAGCCATGAGTCTTTAACAAGTTTTCAGAATCATCTACTCAGTATGGTTTTTCAAGTGAGCTTACTGAAATTTTCTCTCATACCCTCAGACAGAACAGTTTCCTGGAATGTAAGACTCTGCTCTGAGAAGAACTTTTCTTCCTCCAGACAAAATTGAGATATTCCAACAGATGTTCAACAAACACACTGCCTTACTGGCATATGGATAGTAGTGCCCTGCTACCCTATCTCTGGCTGTCTATCAAAGCTTAGAGCTCCTCTCCCTACCTGTCTGAGGGTGTGATGGACCAATCACCTGAGAAAACAGGGACTGCCTTTCAGACCCACAGACAAAACTTTTTCAGTTTTCTAGTACTATACTAAGAGAAGGATCACTGGGAAGACTCTTTCTTTCTCTGGATTTTCAGTTGCTGAGCTCAGATAAGAAACCTGTTTGGGGTATATTTTCTCCCCCTACCTTTTTTCTGTCACTAATTGAATATTGTATCCTGATACTTTGACTTTTTATTCTGGTTAGAAATATTGTATATGCTTTTGTTTTTAGTTTGATTAACACAGTAAGGCCTACGCTGTTGGTTAAAAGCTTCATTTGAACATTTTAACCAAAAAAATTGCTGATATTGTAGTTTTTTGAGGAGGGGATATGATTCCTTGAGGTGATTACAGCATTTTAAATATTTTTTTCCATTTAAGTTGCAATGTTGGCAATATTTTGTAAGATAAGCATTTCTGACAGGAGTTTTTCATCAGTTTATGATTTATTTCTGTTCTAAAACTGTTGTAGGCTGTATCCATTCATTCTGACTGATACTACCCCTTTTTACACATTAGTGGGCTTTTGTGCATGCATTTTGTACTTGGAACTATGTTACTGAAGCTGTCATTTCTTCAGTGCAGTCTTTGGAATAGTAATCCTGCATAAATGGATGTCAGATTGCTTTTGGTGGCATTTTGTATGTTAAACATTTCTAACAGGAATTTTTCCTCTGTTTATAATTTATTTCTTGTCTAATACTGTTTCAGGCTGTATTTATTCATTTAGTGCTTTAAAATTGGGAAAATTGTTTAGCATGTATTTTGTGCTTTGAATTGTATTGCTGAAAATACTGTCATTTTTCTCAGTGCTGTGTTCAGGATAAGTATCCTTACTAAAATAGTCTTTAGATAGCTATTTAGAGGGTGAATATTGGGAGTTGTCTGTTTTTATATGGGGCTGACCATTAGGGTTGCCACCTTCCTTCGTGGCTAAAACCGGAGTAAAGCCACGCCCCTCACATCATCAGTAACCACGCCCACCCCACCCATCTCCCACCCACATCCCACCCATTTTGTGATGTCGCCATGAAATCACTCAGTGGGAATGCCCTCTTTTTTCATTCCTGCTGCCTGCTTTCAGCTGATTTACTATGCTTTTCTGTAAAAAAAGCATAGTAAATCAGCCGATTTACAAACTCTGACAGTCTGTTTCCTTTTTGAAACAGAATACTGTAGTTTGTACAGTGTTTTCCGGACTACCGGAGAATCAGTCTGTTTTCCGGATAGTCCAGAAAAAAAACGGAGGGGTGGCAACCCCAGGTCACTGACCATGCAGCCAATATTTGGTATTGAGCTGGATAGTTTCTTTTCTCTTGACTTGATGGGTTCAGACATCTACCCCTTGTGTACCCAAATATCATAGAAATAAGTCAAGAAATATACTTCGGCCTATGACTTGTGACTCCACAGTAGCCTTAAGCAGGCTATTGGACCATTCACCTTCTTTGTCTCCAGGTCCCCTGGTATGGTGTTAGTACCACAACTGTGCATGACACGACGGTCAGACACATCTTCTGGACTTTAACCATGCCTGGTTCAGGTACAAGATCACCAAACTCATTAGGTGCAGGGGAAGTCAAGAGTGCAGAATCTTTTTCCAGTGTTGATGTCCCTCCGCCGGGGATTCTCCCACTAGCATAATGCATACATAAAAGAGACAGATGACCCACTACATCATATGGCAACAGTCTTTGACTAGATTTCCACTGAGGTAGTGGCTATGGCTAGATCCATTGTTCATGCACTTGATTACAGGGTACAAACCCAGTTTATGAATAATGCCAGAACTCACATCCCATTCAACCATCCAGAGATCTGGAATCTGATGTTTCGGAAGTGTCAGAGTCTGATCAGTCAGCTTCCTCTAAGGAAGAACAAGTGAAGAAAGATCAAACAAATGTTTTCTTTTTCCCAAATGCTGGCTAGATTTATGGATGTATTATTTTAAGAACAATCTTTGGCTTCTCCCAAGGTCAGCAGTTTATATGATCTTTTGGAGGATGAGACCCCAGAAGTGGCACCCTTTCTTCCATTGATTCCCAGTGTTGGAGGATGTTTTTAAGAAAGCAATTCTCCTCTATTGAGTGAGTCTTTGCTTAAAAAAGTGTTTAAGAAATTCAGGGTGTGCTTGACTCCACTCCACCCCCTCCCCCATCTGCAAATCCTGCTGCTGTGTCCCCAGTGACATCTTCCAACAAAATTATTATGTCTTCATCAAATCCAGTCCCTTCAGATAAGCTAAGCAAGAACCTAGAATCTCAGAGAAAAAAGCTGACACTGTCCAGCACTGTAGCCTTTAAGGTGTTTATAGGTTCATGGAAAAGTTTGTGAATATAAGCTCTAGAACAGTGCAACAATTTGGTCAAGTGTATTGGCATTTATGAAGTTCAGAAATTTCTATGCATATTTGCTGTAGCTACTGCTACTTCACTTTTTTTCAGTTTATTTATGGATAGCTAAACTCATCCATAAGAAAAGTATTTAGATCAATTGTTAACTTTTCTTAACTGGTTACGGTATTCATTAAGCTCTGAAAGTGCATTATATGGGGTTCTTTAGCTACAATGTGATCATTTTAATGAGGATTACTAGGAGTTCAACTACTTCCAGAGTTGTAGCATATAAAATCTGGAAAATGAATGTGGGTATGAATAAATACAGATTCTTCCCTGCAGTCGTCTGTGGATCTAAATGCATGATACGAACAGTGCCCTGGAATATTTGGAATACTAACACTACAGTGGTACCAGATTTCTGTAGTTACACAAATGTTGATTTCTGGAGGTAAGAAGGCATCAAGTCACAGATTTTTTTTTAGGCATTTGACCTTTGGCAGTATGGCCCTGATATTGCCCAGATTTGCATTTACTACACTGGAATATCCATCAGGTATGTTATGTCTAAAAAGGCACTATGACATTTTAGCCAGTATGCAAAGACCATGGAATGAGGGGTTCAGGCTATCCATGACAAAGGGCGAGGGTTCAGCATTTCATCCCATAGAGGCACACTAGATCCCCCTAAAATGACACCATTTTACTAGCTAATTATTTTATCCTTGAATTAGGTATCTTTCTTGGTGAAGGTAGAACGCTACTCAATGCTAAAACCTTGCCTTCTTCAAAGACATGAGCAGACATCAAAATGTTTCTGTGCAGCTCACCTTCAGTGGATCACTTAACATCATTCACTCCAACATGGGTAAATACAAAGTCATAATCATATCGGTGGCAGCATAGGTACCCAAGAGCTCTTGTAACATCCCTAACCCTAGCACCAAGCCAAAGAGTAAAACCTAACTACTTAGGAAAAATTACAAGAAAGACCCAACACAGCTAAAGCCTTCACTGTGTAATATTTTAAACCTCGTCTATTGGAGTCACATGGGATATATGCAAATGACCCCTTAAGAACATATCAGTGTTTCAGCTTCATGACTTATGAATGCCCATGACTTTTTACTTTCACTTTTGTAAGTCTTTACTGGTGCATTCAGGCCAATAAAACTAAACCCCACTAAATCTAGACATGCCATGTTTTGACCTTTTCCTGAGCTCATCAGTACAGCATAAGCATCGGTCACCCTAATGTTATGGACATCAGACTTGATTTTCTGGACAAAGACATAAATAATGGGGGGACAAAGGCCCAAAAATAGAGACAATTTTTAAATGCTACTCTTACAAACTTAGAAAGTTACTAGAATAACATTTTTTTATTAGCATGAATTATATAAATGATATGAAGTGTAAAAGTCACATGTCTGTCATTTTCTGATTTCAGTACTCAATGATTTGCCAATAAACCACATTTTTTAGAGAAATATGAGGCAAAAAAATCAGACATTATGTAAAAATCTGGACAGCTGAGAGGTATGTGTTAGTAACTTCAGTCTGTGTGTGTGTGTGTGTGTGTGTGTGTGTGTGTGTGTGTGTGTGTGTGTGTGTGTGTGTGTGTGTGTGTGTAATATTAAAGTGTATAAGATTTTAAAGCTGAGAAAACTGTTGTGTGGTGGCCACTTAGACTTTAGCACATGACTAGAAATTAAGAGTGCTGAAAGTGCTCAGTGGTTAAGTACCTTTCTTACATCAGAAAAGTGCTTAACAAAATCATCTTTTTCCTGAATTCAGAGTAATCACAGCACTTTGCGCACTTATGTCATACAGCAATTATTTGTTATAGTATTTCAACATAGTCTGGAACATGATTGTTTAAATTTTGGAAGTATTAACTTATCAAGCACTACATATGATTTTCTAACTGGAATGTAGTGCATGGAGTACAACGATTATACTCCTAACTGGACAAAGTCAGGCTTGTTAAGCACTTTTCTGACATTAGAAAGGCGTTTAACAAGCTTTGCTTAGGCATTCCTCACCACTTAGATTCTAGTCTTACACTAGAGCATTAGTAATGGCAGCACCCACCACTGAAGAGCAGCAGAAAGTGCAAACAGCGTTAAAACTTGTTAAACATTTCGCCCCGACATGAAGAGCTTAACAGGTTGGAAAGTTGTGTTTCCCATCTCTCTTCTGTGTTGCCCACACTATGTGTGCCAGCAGTAATTTTACACCTTTCAAAACTGTAAACCCTTTAGTGCTCCTGCACTTTCTAAATGTGATTTGCAAAAAGAACACCTCTGTCCAGTGCACTTTGCTCACAGCTAGAACTACTAGACAGTATGTTTGCCAATGCTTCATAGGAAATTCAGATAAATCACCAGCAAGGCGATGCATCAGAGGAGCAAACAAAATATAATTAATCCGGCATCACTCTTCTAAGTGCACAAAACTGACATTTTGTTGCAGGTGATTTATCAGTTCTCTGCACTTAGAAAGTGTCAGACATGCTGATCCAGACAGAAGATTTTTTTCTGTGCTTGGAAAGTGTCTGAAATGTTGCACTGATTCAGAATGCAGCTGTTTCCTTTGTTACCGCAAGTTTACACATGACATGCATTGTGTACTAACTACCTTTACTAAGTTGCATCATTGAGAGCTAGAAGACCACAAGATAGCGAGCAACTGTTTCAAGATAGGAAGCCCTTCAACTTGCAGGCAGAATAAATTAATGCAAGGTAATTTAACAGCAGAGATAAATTATACAAATTATGAAAAATAAGAAAAAGGTTTTGTCAAATCATGGAAAGTTTCTGTAGAACAGCTAATATTAGAGTCATTGTATGATAGATTTAAAATACATCTTCTTATCTTGTATTCCATTCCATCTTTTATATTAGCAATATGTTCATTTTACAGCCTAACCATGAAGGGCAGAAGCATCCTAGGTCACTTTATAACATGTAGCTTTGCAAACAATCTCACAACCTACCATGAAATCTCATCCCCTGCCAGAAAAGTCCTACCCCAGAAACACACAATTACTTCCAACATTATTTCACAGGAAGATGCTAAAGTAATATACATTTTCCCACCAAAGATACAAAACATAAGTGAAGTAATATGCAACCTAAGGATGTTCTACGAAATGCTAGTTAATCAAGATTCAAAGAAACGTTATTGTCATTTAGGAAACAGAAGTGCTACCTAAATGAAATTTCAAGTTTCAGCTCTTTTACAGGAAAAGCATACACAAAAAGACAAGACACGATAGGTCTTAAAGAAAAAAAAAAAAACAATAACTATATTACAAAAAGTAAAAGTCTAGGTAGTTGACACATATGCTTGTACACTATTTGTATACACTGGACAACACTGAATACCAGATGATTAACACATGAAAAGAAAAGTACACGATACACAGAGGTGAGACTGGGTGATATTGCACATAAGGAAGTGATTGGAATTGCACTTGAATGAGAATATATTAGTTTTAGTATGCAATACATAAATAGAATTACTGTATCAAAAAAGGTCAAGAATGAGAGCATAACAATTTATTATAGTTAATCACAACTGAATGTTAAAAAATGGCCTGGATATTTACAAATATAGTCTGTAGATGTGTACAAGCATCAGGCACAGGATATCTCATACTCTGGTGCCAACCACATGAATTGGGGTAGTAGACATCAACGTAAAACTGTCACCCTGTTTTCCTGAATGGCACAAAAGTACTCCTGGTACAACATGGTGTACTAGGTGCTCCAATGCTTGTGATGTGTGACAGTGTTGTATAGCAACTACATAGCAGAGCAGTGAGAGACAGCTCTCTAAGTTATTTTACTCTTTACTATGGAGCTACATTTAAGTATACTACATACACCTTGTAAGTATACTGCAAAGACCTTGAGTAGCATCTTACCCTCATCAAGAATGATGCCACAATATGAAGACAAGATGATCAATTTCAACAATTGGCTTAAGTATTGGTGTCATTCAAAGGGGATCCAATGCCTGTCAGCCTGGGATGACATGCTCGACAAGCCACGATGCTTCGCTAGGGACGGCTTGCACCTGTCACCCCTGGGATTTCGGATATTGGCAAAGGCTCTTGCTACCCCCATAGTGCCTTTTTTAGGCAAGGCTCAAAAGACAAACCCACCTCCATAGGTATCACAAGGGATAAGAAACTAAGAGTAATGCTACTCAACACCAGAAGTCTAAACCTCAAGATACACGCACTCGAAACTCTCCTTAGCATGGAGAACATCGATATCTGTGCAGTAACAGAAACCTGGTTCAAGGCTCCCGATAGCACCCCAGCACTACCAGGTTATACCTCATACCATGCTTTTCGGCCCCAAAACTTGGACCGAACCACAAAAGGATATATGCCTCAAAGATACCCACACCTCCAGGTTGGTGGCACAGCACGAAGCATCAGAGAATATCCGTGTGCAACTAACAGTGGGTAAAACTGCCTTCCAGTTTATAGCCTGCTACAGACTACCCTCCCAAACCCAGGAACCCCACTCGGCCTTCCTGAGAACACTGGAAAATATGAAGGTCTCTCCAAACACCATTATATTGGGTGACTTCAACTACCCAAACATAGACTGGGAGCATTACTCTAGCTCCAACACCCTAGCCCAAAGGTTCCTAGAATTTATAAACTCAAATGCTATGGAACAACTTGTTACCACTCCCACAAGAGAGGAAAACATACTGGACCTGATCATCACCAACATGGGGACTCTATGCTCCAGACCAGAAGTGTATCCCTCACTGGTAAGATCAGACCATAAACTAATCTCAGTGGATATTCACATTCCAACCCCACCCCCTGCCCAGAAAACCAGAGTGAAAAACTTCTCTAAAGCAAATTTCACACTCCTCAAAACTGAGGTGGAATCCTTCAAAGCCCCCGGGCCTGTGGAAAATACAGCCCAGACTGCAGAATCCTTTATAAACGCATTCTATGAACACCTTCAGGAATGCATGGATCATGCAATCCCAAATAAAACCAAGACCCAATCCTCCAAAGACAGATGTCCTGTCTGGTGGACCCTAGCCATAAACAAACTATACAATAGAAGGAGGAAGCTACTACATGATAGAGCAAAATCCCAAAAAGGGAAGGCATCTCTGATCAGTATTAGCAAAAAACTACGGGCACTCATAAAATCATCTAAGGCCAGCTTTGAGAGAAAAATTGCACAGGACACTAAGGATAATCACAAGGCTTTCTTTAGTTATGTTAGGAACCTGGGTGGGAATTCCCAGATATGCTCAGAGTTAGTCCAAAATGACAAAAAATACACTGAACCCACAGACATTGCCAACATCCTAGCTGACAGGTTCAGCGCAAACTTCTCCCCCCCTCCCCACCAAAAGAGCAAATATCTTTCCCAGCAGAGTGCTGCCCCCCTGACATCTCAGATGCTCAGGTAAGAACCGCCCTCTCCAAAGCAAAAAACACAGCATCAATGGGACCAGACGGTGTCCCGGGCTGTGTCCTACATGAATTCCAAGAAGAGCTAAACCCAAACATAAAACTACTGTTCAATCTCAGCCTTACTACAGGATATGTACCCAAAGAGTGGCATACAGCAACAGTGGTCCCTCTCCACAAAGGTGGTGCCTCAACGGATCCTGGAAACTATCGCCCCATAAGCCTGACAAGCTTGGTCTGCAAAGCTATGGAAAGGATCATCATGGACCTCATAAATAAAGATATTGGGGACCTACAGACACTGGATCCTACCCAGTTCGGATTTGTTAAGGGCAGATCCTGCCTCTTAAACCTGGTCGATTTCTTTGAAACAGTCACCAAGGCCATTGACGAGGGGAAGGTGGTCCACACAGCCTACCTGGACCTCGCAAAAGCCTTCGATACAATACCCCACTCGGGCATTATAGATAAGCTCACCAGCTTATATATAAACCCCTATGTCACTAGATGGGTTGCAAACTGGCTCAAGGACTGAACCCACATGGTTAGAATTGCTGGAGCCATGTCAGACTCCAAACCAGTTACAAGTGGCATCCCACAAGGCTCAGTCCTGGGACCTCTCTTGTTCGGTATATATTTCTCGGAGGTACAGGCCAACACAGAAGGACTGTGGCTGACCAAGTTCGCAGATTACTGCAAACTGGGTGCCATAATCGACTCTCCAGCTGACACCAGCATCCTCCAAAAGGGCCTCATAGAAACAGACAACTGGTGCCAGAGCCATGGCCTCAAGCTAAATGCCAAAAAGTGTATAGTCATCCCCTTTGGCAAAAACAAAGTGCCCACAAATTACCACATAGGTGGTAATCCATTAAGTACAGAAGAAGTAATTAGGGACCTGGGGACCCAAGTTGATAGCAATCTCTCATTTGACAACCACGTGGCCAAAGTGGTTAGAAAAACATTTTATATAGCCCACCTAATCATGAAGGGATTTACATCTAGATGAGGGGAGGTCATTGTGCCTCTTTATTCATCCCTCATCAGGCCCATAATTGAGTACAATGCCCCTTTTGGGATGTACCTTACCAGACACCTGCAGCAACTGGAAAGACCCCAAAAGTACCTCACCAAGAGGATCAAAGGGCTCAAACAGATGCCATATGCTGCCAGGTTAAAGAAACTCCAGCTCTACTCAGTGGCATACCACCTGCTCAGAGGTGATCTGTGCCTGATGTATAAAGCCATGTCCAACCCGGAATTAATGGACATGCTGCACCTCAGAAAATCCAAATCCCATCGAGCTACGCGCTCGAGAGACTTGAACCTCAGCAGTGAAATAAATAGGACATGCTGGAGGGACAGATTCATAACCCAGAGGCTCCCTTCACTCTGGAATAAAATCCCAGTCCAGGTTAGGCAGAGTCCCTCATTGACTCTCTTCTAGAGGAATCTTGATGAGTGGATGGGAGATCGTAGGTTTACCCCGGGTATCACTTCTGTGTCACTGTTAGACAGAGGCACAGTATACTAACCTCGAAAAAGGGCATAGCAAAATTAATTTAAAATGGGTGGCGAAAGCCAAACACACTCTGGCTAGGATTATAAGTGCCCTAGGGCAGATAGCCTAGTATGAACCTATAAACCTATGAACCTATAGTAAGGTATACAATACCTTAATGAGCTGCTAGTCTGCATTGTGGTATTGAAGGGAGCTGATACTATGCAACCTTTCATAGTCATAATATCACCAGTTTACTAGAAGGGGCAAGGTAAGATTGTTGCAGTATCAGGCTTGTCTGCATCACAAGGACTCTGTTGCCTTTATGTGTATTTCCTACCATGCAATGGAGCCTTTATTTACTGCTTTAATAGCATTAATATGTGAACAGCATATAAGGGGGGTAGGAATGCTGCTCTGCCAGAGGCAGCACCAACAGAAAACATGCAGTTGGTTTCCCATGGGTTACTCACTTGTGACCAGCCAGTGCTCCGATGCTTATATTTTTATGAATGAAGTGTGTTTAGGGATAAGGGTGTAATCTGCATATGTGCTTTGTGTATGGAGTACAATACCTGCACAATGGTATAGGATAGCATGCAATGTCTTACCCCATAAATGTCAACAAGCTTTGGTATGCCACGTACTGACACACCAAGTCTGCTTCACAGCACACAGTGTTTATGCAGAGCACCCAAAATGTTCACTTTACAAAAGTCAAAAGTATGAAGCAAAAGCAGAAGTCATCTGGGAAAGAAAACAATTTTACAAACCTATCACAAGAAGTACTCACGCATGTAAACATTTATTTTAGAATCAGTACTCATGTTTAAAGTCAGATATCATAAAAGTGAAACACCTCCACTTGTACTGCAAATACCATGTTATCACTATTAAACAAATCCTTAAATGACACATTTTGTATAATAGATGCCATTATGTTTAATGAATTTGCATGAGAGATGAAAAGCCAAATAACTTTAAAACAAAACAAGATACCATGGTACTGTAAGAGTATCTGTACAAAATAACTAATGCTTCTTGTATACAAATATTCAGCCATTTTTGTTGAAGAGCAAAAAGAGGTCCATTTTTTCTCAAATGTTTAATGCTTCCAAATTCATGGCAAACTTTACAAATTTTCTCATAGTTCTCAGAAGTTACAGTTTATCAAATCAATGCAGAGATGCTTGAACTTTATTTATCATCAGTATCCAACTGCTGCTAAAGGAAGCAACCATCAGTGAAAATACAAGTCATATAGGCGACTTTAACTATCCCAACAATTTTGTGAGAACTCTACTCAACATCAAATTCATGTGGCTAAATATTAATTAGCACAACTTGGAGCAATATTACAAAATCCAAATAGGAATGGCAATATCTTAAACATCATGCTAAGAAAAATACAGTTGTGTACATTTACCATAAATGTAGATGTTCAAGTGTTTTCACTGTGATAGTTCTAACTGATGAGATAGACTGCCATGGAAACCCATGGCTAGCCTGACAACCAGAGAATTTTTCTTCTCCTCCTGAAACCAGCAGACACCTTGTCCAATGTCTAACATCTGGATATAACTGGAGTCAGCCAGCATCGTAATCTAAGTACTTTCTTGCCCCCAACAGGTAGGAGCCCCCAGTAGGTCCTCAAAGTCAGGAGCCTAAGCTCAGAGACATCAGAGTACATACCAAGGTGGAGAGAGCAACCTGGAGCTAGAAAGGAGAATAGCTGCACCTGTCCCATAGGCAAGAAGGGAAGGAGAGAGGGCAAAGAACACTGAAACAGTGAATACACTTGAACGTCTACATTCATGGTAAGAAGTGTATACAGCTGTACTATGCTCTTTATGTTTCACTGTGCAATCCTAACTGATGGAATGACTCCCAAAGCTGAAACTAGGGTGAATGGAAAGATTAAGGAGAGGAAAGGATGCCTTGCAAGATGTCATTGGCAAACTCTGCCCTGAACTTGGAAAATGTAGGACGATGGTAATGTTTGGTCAAGGTATGCATGAAAGACCAAGTAGTGGCCTCCAAAGTGTCCTTAGTGGCAGCAGATGCAGCAGTAGCCCTAGTGGAATGTGTCCTTGCAGGGTCTGAAGGCTTCTTACCATGATAGCTGGAACAAAATTAGATACATTGGGAGATCCATTTGGAAACTGGTTAATTTTGAAGCCAGTCTCCCCTCAGATCTACCTGCAAAGGCCACAAAAAGCTGGTCTGACTTCCTTACATTCTTAGTTCTATCCAAGTAGTAACACAGTTGCCTATGCACATCCAGAGCATGGAGGATCTTTTCTCCTTTGTTTTGAGGGTTAGAAAATAATGTAGGCAAGCAGTTTTCTACAGTTTTTACTTTTAAACTGTAGGAAACTGCTTGCTGTAATGTAACAAGCAGTTGCTACAGTTTAGATCACACATGGAGCTCTCCAGCGCTCAGGTTTGACCTCAAATGCAATGCCAGCTTTTAATAACCAGTATTGCATTAATGAAAGATTGGTATTGGCTGATCACACCCCCAACATTTTTCACCCAGGGCAGTTGCCACTCTCACCCCACCCTAGCTGCTCTACTGGGTGGTAGTATAAGCCCATCCAGTATTTTTTCCTGCACATCAAAATAAGTGTTATACAGGTTGTTTCATGTTCATATGTTCATAGATGTGTACTAGGCTAATGGCCGTGGAGTCTTTACAAGCCTAGCCCTAAAAAATTGCCCAGGCACTATTCCACTCGATGTTAGTTCACAGTGCCCCTATCAGTAAGGCAACTGGAATGATCCCTGGAGTGCACTTTCTGTTACTCATCCACTTGTCAAAATTTCTCTTGAATAGGCCCAGCGAGGTGCTCTGCTTGACATGAATGGGAGGCTTATTCCAGAGTATGGGCAGTCTTTCGGAGATGAACCTGTCCCTCCTGCATGTTCTGTTAACTGTGGTAATGAGGTTGTGATCTCTGGAGCATGTGGCACAGGGGGATTGGGATTTCTTTAGGTGTAGCATTTCAAGTAGGGCTTTGTCGGACATGGCTTTGTAAGTCAAGCAGAGATCACCTGCAAGTAGACAATAAGAGACTGAGAACAGCTGAAGTATCTTGAGTCTATCCATGTAGGAGATGTGTTTAAGGCCTAGGATCCTTTTTGTGAGGTACTTTTGTGGCCTCTCCAGCTGTTGTAGGTGTCTGGTCAGGTACATGCCAAATGGGGCATTATATTCGATGATTGGTCTAATGAGGGATGATTAGAGTTGGATGATGACCTCTTTCTTTCGGGATGCGAAATTTTTGGTTATAAGATGTGCCATGTAGGACTTTCTGGCCACAGTGACAATGTGGTGGTTGAAGGTGAGGTGGCTTTTGACATGGGTGCCCAGATCTCTTATGGCCTCTTCAGTGTTCAGTGGGGCTCCCATTAATGTGGTATTTCGTGTGAACTGTGTTTTTTCCAAAGGGGATGATAATGGATTTTTTGGCATTAAGCTTCAGGCCATGGTTCCGACACCAGTCATTGGTCTCAGAGAAGCCCTTTTGTAGGATGTCTGCATCAGTTTGGGAGATGATAATGACACCTAGCTTGCAGTGAACTTCGTCAAACAGAGTCCTTCTGTGCTGGCCTGGAAGTCTGAGAAGTAGATGCCAAACAGGAGAGGGCCCAGGACCAAGCCCTGTGGGACTCCACTAGTGACTGGTTGACAGTCTGACATGGAATCCGCAACTTTCACTCTGTGGGTCCTGTCTGTGAGCCAGTTTGCAACCCACCTAGTGATGTAGGGATTGATGCCTAGTTTGGTGAGTTTATCAATGACACCTGAGTGGGGAATGGTATTTTTGTATGTAAAAGTTTTTATATAGGTAAGGCCATCAGAAGACTAAGAGAATAGCAGGGCATGTTAGAGCAATTAAAATAAAGGGGGTTCTAATGCACTGTCTAAATACAATATAGTTTATTCTGGTTTTAAAAGGTTTTTATTCACTGTTACTGATTTTGCTAGTAACAAAGTACAGAATGGTGGGATGGAATACTATCCTGAATATTTACAGTACAAATGTTGAATAGTATTGAATGCAAAAATTAATATGGTCTCAGTTCCTCAGTGAACTTTAAATGTTATTTAAAAAATTATGACTTTTAATGTTAAAGCTGAATGTAGAAGTCATGTGATTTCCACTTGTGATTTTATCAAAGGACCTTTACAATTGGATGTTTTAAGTCATGTGAATTCTAGTTATATCATGTAATCAGATTACCTTTGCACTATCTAAATGAATGCATGACTTTCTGTTAGCAGTCTTTTGAAGTCTCAGTTTCTTAGTGATAAGTTTGTAGGTAAAAGCACTCACACTCCTGCTTCATTATACGTTGTTGTTGTTGTGTCTTTTGGCTTTTCCCGGTTAGGGGTCGCCACAGTGGAACTCCGGTCCACTAATGATTGGCAGTAGATTTTTACGTACCAAGTTGCCGGCTCTGATGCACAACCTTCAACGAAGGTACGCCCATTCACGCATTTCTCCACACATGAGACGCTCTAGCTGAGAATCGAACAGGACAACGTCATACTGTGAGGTGGCAATGCTACCGCAGGGGTGAATCTAGCAGTTGAAGTCTGCCCCATTCCTTTGCTGTTTCATCTTTTTTGTGTTTTTGGACTTTAGTATAATCAAAAAGAGGGAAGTTTCTTTTGCTTCATTTTTTTGCATTTTACACCTTATTTTTAAAAAATAATGGCTTCTTAAGAAAACAAATTAACTGCTACCCTGAAGAGTTATGTATGTGCCTTGGAATAATGTTTATCACCACACAACAAAATCAGTGATATTTTTTACAAGAAGGACGACAGACTCGCTGACACTTTCCCTGACTATCCAGGTTTTATCACAGATGTACTGATTTTTCACACATGCACACATACCAACATTTTAATTTATTTATTTATTTATTTAGTTATTATTTATTTAGTTTTGTGGACCACATTCTTCCCACAAGCCTAGTATCCCCTTTTCAGAGAAAATTTGAGGTAGTATTTTCTAACCTTCCAACAGCAAAAGTGAGTATGCTATCTGTTGAATCACTGACACTGACAATTCAGGTCTTTCGCAAGATGCACTGATTTTTCAACATACTGTCACTGCCCCTTGCTAGCCTGGACTATCACAAGAGGCACAAACATGCACACATTGCACCCTTACCATCAAGCAATTTGGTGGAATGCCAAGTCTTTGGGGGTGTTGGGGAGCCCATAACACTTGGATAAAACCTCACAGAGATAGGAAGGATATGCAGACTACACATACTAGAAGCCAAAACCAGAAAATGAATCAGAGCCAAGTAGTATGACATTGCAGTGCTACTCACTGCACAACTGTGGTAATGAGCAGTTGCTTTCACATACATCCTGCTCCTGCTCCAGCCAAACCACTAAAGACAGCCATTTGCTTATGTCCAATGCCCATGTTTGTGATGGAAAGTGAAAAAAAATTATGGCCAACTTGTTACTCTTACATGCACACACAGCAACTGCTCCCCCCAACAGACACACAAATGCATGCACATGTACACAAACCATAACAATACTAGTTTTATACTGATTTTAGCAAATACGTTATCGAATGTGACACTTCCTTTGCCATATGAAATCAGTGTTTGTTGAGAAACAGTGCTCAAGCCACAGCAGAATAAATTACTTGTATCCACAGACAGCATCTGTACCCATCAATTACATCCTCTTTACTGAGTGCCTACACCTCAGATCTCTTATTGTTGTACAAAATATGTAAAATAAAAAAATACAAACAATAGTATAATGGTCACAGTAATTCAAATTTGTTTCACACAAATACACAATAATCACAGTAAAGTCATCTCATGTCACACAAACGCACACCAGTCCTGCAAAGCCAGACTCACTTGCACCTCTCTTACGAGTTGCATCTGACTCCTACAGTGACCCCATGGACGTCCACCCAAAGAGTTTTCAAGGTAAAAAGGGAAATGGAAATAGGTTCCTGGTCTTTCTTCTACATCACACATACTCTCACACCTAACAGCAATTTAGAGTCCCCAATCCATGTTACAAAATGATCTTTGGAATGTGGGAGGAAACTGGAGCACCCAGAGAAAATCCCACCCAGTCACAGTTGTCTTGTTAAATACCACTGTCTTTCTAGTTACCTGCCTCTTATGTTAATCTGACCATATATCTCATTTCCTCTCTACTTTCACTGGCTTGTATGAGTAATCACTAAATCAAAAAACCCTCCCCTTCAACTATTTAAATTTATTGACCATCCTATTGTATTCCATAGTACCAGAATACAAAAGTGACCACCCCTTTCAACCCATCTTGCTGTTTTAAAAATAGTAACTCTCCACTAAACCTTAACTTTTTAAACAGGTAAAACTTAAGTTACCTACTTTCACATCTAACTTCTCTAGTGCACACTGCAGTGTGCATTTTTTTTCATCTTACCTTTAAGCATCCCTTTGACTAGCACTTTCTCTAATACCTGCTGGAAAGCACTAGGAAGCCTTAAACTTATACAAGCACTCAACTCTTCTTGTTAATAAGGAGAAATTAATAGTAGGCACTAAACAGCCTATAATTGCAAAGTATCTTGCTAAGGTAAGGGAAAACGGCTCCTGTACTTTACAAAAAAAAAAAAAAAAAAGCACCAAGCCAGGCATGTCCAAGGGTCAGCTTCCGGTGATTTCTCCTGTCCACCTGGTGAATCTGGGCATATTGGAGCAATGCAGCAATTGCCTCATGTACACAGACAACCCTCTCCTCCTACCACCCAACACTACAACCTGTGAGAGGTGCACTTACATAGCCAAAATGGAAGCAAAGCTCTCTCCATCCAAGATTGTGCTAGACAGTCAAGAGGAGAAGGTTAACACCCACACTACACCTCAAGCAACACATAGCCCTTCTAAACCCACACCACCAACACCCACATATAGCAACACTAAATCCACATATGCAGAGGCCCTTAACTGTAACCTGCCCAAGCAGCAAGGACATCTGAAGCTGAAACGCAAACAAACACCAATCACAACCAAAGTGTCACATAGTTCACAACACCTGTGTGCCACCCAGTAACAGCCCCTAAGGCAAGACAATGTACCTAACACTTTAGTCATAGGTGACTCTATAGTCCGGCACACTGATGTCCTTCTCACCAGGTTGAACAAGGAGAAAATTACAGTCAGCTGCCTGCCGGGTGCCAGGATCCGCCACATAATGCATGCACTCAAGTCACTCCACAACAAGTACAAATATGACCCTGTCATTGTCCATGTTGGAGTGAATGACTTAAGACGTACCCTGGACTACATGAAAAGAGACATGGAAGAGCTCTGGGATCATGTGGCCCAGGCAGGTATGACCCTAGCCCTGAGTAGCATCCTGCCTTCACCCAGAATTATACCACAATATAAGGACAAAATGATTGACTTCAACAATTGGCTAAGCTTCTGGTGTCATTCAAAGGGGATCCAGTATCTGTCTGCCTGGGATGACATGATTGACAGACCACAATGCTTTGCCAGAGATGGTCTGCACCTGTCGCCCCTGGGATTCAGGTTACTGGCTAAGGCTCTTGTCACCCCTATAGTGCCTTTTTTAGGCAAAGTTCAAAGGACAAAACCACCACTGTAACAAGTACAAGCATGCAAAATCTGAAGGTAATGCTACTCAATGCTACAAGTCTAAACCTCAAAATGCACTCTCTCGAGGCACTCCTAAAAATGGAGAACATCGATATCGGTGAAGTAACTGAGACCTGGTTCAAGGCTCCAGAGGGCACCCCTGCAATACCAGGCTACAACTCTTACCACACTTTTTGGCCACCAAAGCAGGACCGAAACACTAAAGGTGGAGGAATGTCAATATTCACCAAGGATATTCACACCACCAGGCTAGTTGCCCAACACAATGCGTCTGAAATTCTCCAGGTGCAACTAACACTAGGTAAGACTGCAATCCAAATTTTAGCTTGCTACAGATCCCCCACCATACCCCAAGATTCTCACTTCACCTTTCTAAACATACTAGAAAATATTAAGCGAGAACCAAACACCCTAATACTGGGTGATTTTAACTACCCTGCCATTAACTGGGAAAACTACTCATGTACCAACACCTTTGCCCAACAGTTCTTGGAATTCATAAATTCCAATGCCCTGGATCAACTAATCCATAGTCCCACCAGAAGCTCCAATATCCTAGACCTGGTCATTACCAACATGGGAAAGCGATGCTCCACACCTATGGTCACCCCCTCGTTAGTCAGGTCTGACCATAAGCTAATCACCCTTAACATCCACATCCCACCCCCACCCCCCAGTAAGGAAACCTTGATAAAAAACTTCTCCATAGCCAACTTCATGCTACTCAAGTCAGAAGTGATAAACTTCATGACACCCATGCAGACGTGAGCTGAAAGTTCAACTGCTGAATCCTACACTAGGGCACTGTACGAGCACATCCACTCATGCATAAATCGTGCCATCCCATAATAGAACCAAGATGCTCTCATCAAAAAAAAGAAGCCACTCTGGTGGTCCCCTGCCATAAACAAACTTTACAACAAAAGGAAGAAACTGTTGCAGAAAAGAGGAAAATCCCAGGATGCAAAAAACTTCCTTACCAGCCTCAGTAAGAAACTGAGATCCCTCATAAAATCCTCCAAAGCTAGTTAAGAAAATAAAATTGCCAAAGATTCCAAAGACAACCACAAGGCATTCTATAACTATGTCAAGAATTTAAATGGCAATGCTCAGATCTGCTCTGAGCTAAAACAGAATGGCATTAAATATACTGATCCCAAGGATATTGCCAATATCCTGGCAGATCGATTCAGTGCCAACTTCACCCCCTCTCACCCCCTAAATGGCCCATCTCAATACCAGAAAATTGCCAAATTCTGGTAATAACAGCTACACAGGTAAAAAACGCACTCTCCAAAGCTAAGAATACAGCATCCATGGGACCAGATGACATCCCGGGCTGTGTACTACATGAACTACAATATGAACTGGCACCTCACCTAAGTGTCATGTTTAATCATAGCCTCACCTCAAGTTTTGTGCCCACTGAGTGGTGCAGAACTACAGTTATCCCACTCCACAAGGGGGGATCCACCTTGGATCCCAGAAACTACCGTCTCATCAGTCTGACAAGCCTTATCTGCAAGGCCATGGAGCGTATTATCATGGAACTTATAAACAAAGACATTGGCAACCTTCAAACACTGGACCCCACCCAGTTTGGGTTTGTGAAGGGCCGATCTTGTCTCCTGAACCTGATTGACTTCTTTGAATCAGTCTCCAGAGCCATGGACAAGGATAAGGTGGTCCACACAGCCTATCTAGACCTTGCCAAGGCCTTTGACACCATCCCCCACTCTGGAATCATAGATAAACTTACTAAGCTGGGCATTAATCCCTACGTCACCCAATGGGTTGTGAACTGGCTTACTGATAGAACCTACACTGTAAAAGTAGCCAACTCCAAATCCAGCTCCAGACAAGTGACAAGTGGAGTACCTCAGGGTTCAGTCCTGGGACCGCTCTTGTTTGGCATCTACTTTTCTGAAGTACAGGCCAACACTAAGGGACTCTGGATAACAAAGTTCGCAGATGACTGCAAACTGGGAGCCATTATTGAATCCCCAAATGATGTGGATACTCTACAAAAGGGCCTTACAGAAACAGATGCTTGGTGCCAGAGTCATGGGCTCAAGCTCAATGCAAAGAAATGTATAGTTATCCCCTTTGGGAAAAAAACATGTGCCCGTGAATTACTACATAGGTGGCAGCACACTAAACACCGAAAGTGTGATAAGAGACTTAGGGACACAGGTGGACAGTGGTCTCACCTTCGATAACCACATCACCACAACAGTCAGGAAATCCTTCTATGTGGCACACCTCATCACTAAGGGCTTTTCATCCAGAAAAAAGGAGGTCATTGTCCCACTGTACTCATCCCTCATTAGACCCATTATAGAATACAATGCCCCATTTGGTATGTACCTCTCAAGACATCTGCAATAACTGGAAAGGCCGCAGAAATACCTCACTAAAAGAATCACAGGCCTAAAGCAGATGCCCTACGCTGACTGCCTTAAAAAACTCCAGCTATACTCTGTTGTATATCGTCTACTCAGAGGCGATCTTTGCTTAACGTACAAGGCCATGTCAAACCCAGAGCTGTTGGACATGCTACACTTAAAGAAATCCCAATCCCTCAGAGCCACACGCTTCAGAGATCTAAACCTTGTCATCACAATAAACAAAACATGCTGGAGGGATAGGTTCCTGACCCAGAGACTCCCCAGACTCTGGAATAGATTGCCCATACATGTCAAGCAGAGTGCCTCTTTGGTCCTCTTCAAAAGGAACCTTGACGATTGGATGGGAGAAAGGAAATTCACCCCAGGGATCACATCAGTCACCCTGCTAGACAGGGGTCCAGGGAAGTAAATAGTGTGGGAAGAAATAGCCAGGGAATTGTTATGGCTAGGCTTGTATAGGCCCTAGGGCTGATAGCCTAGTACCAACCTATGAACCTATAAACACAGGAAAGACATGCAGACTCCATGCAGAAGGTGCCCCAGCTGAGAGCTGAACCAGAGAACCTAAGCCAGACTAGTGACTGTTTAAACTGAGCAAACAAGACGGTCAGTTATTTTTATCCCTAGACAGTCCCCACCCTCCACTCAGCAGTTAAAGATACCTCTGCACATATGCCAGACCTCTAACTGTGATGAAAAAAATATATATGATAGCCACGTAATGCATTTTAACTATGCTGCACACATACAGTAGCCACACATTAAAGTACTCCAGGTTGAATCACACAAATCACATTAGTCCTACAAATTCAGAATAATGAACAGACAACAGTAATTTTCCTCACAGGCATTATACCTACTAATAAATAAAATAATGGCCACACAAAAATGTATTCAATAACAGTCAATCCTTTATTGCAATCATACTCAGAAATCAGTAGAATAACAGGTTTTGCATTGGCACACAATTTCTGAGGAAGCAAAGTCTAAAATTCAAATGTTGGTCATTATTAAGTGAAAGCAACAATCAGATAAACCAGAAAAACATAATTATTACTAGGAACCAACCAAAATAAGGTGAAATGAATGTCAGTAGATAGCTTAGCTCTGAACTTATTTACAAAAGAAGCAGGGACAAAGCTAAAAATAATGGTGGGGGAGGTGAAGACCTTAAATAAGGGGCATATTTCTTAATATTAGTCTTTCACTAAAACAGTTAATGGAACAATCACATTTTCTTTAGAATAAGAAATATGAAACTAAAATTCCAGGCATTATTGGCTGAAAGTAATTCTCAGATATTTAACAAAAAACTTTAAAATTGTGACAAAATCAGAAACAGCTAAGATGTATGAATTGGCATTTACACAACACAAGCAGAAAGTTATAATTCAGAGTGGAAATGGATTATGATCATGATGATGAAGATGTGGGGGAGGATTAAAACAATTAGAGAGTGGGATTTTAGATGCAGATCCGTAAGGAAAACCATACAGAATATTATATCCATAAAGAAACAGAAAGTATTCTAAGAACTATGCCAACACAGAATGGAGAAAGGAGATTTTGGTATGACTGCAAGTAGAGGTACAGTGAATAGGTATGAGGGGGCTGGAATTTACTGGAACAAAATGGCAAAGGAACCAAGTTATTTGAAGCAAGTAACTAGAGAGGCAAATGGGATGAAGCCAAGAAGACATTTGGACTGCAGACTAGAGACTGCTTCCCCTATCGTGGATTGATATTAGAGTATAGACAAAGAGAAAGGGATAAGTGAAAGATATGCTCTGGTAGTGTCTTTAGTTAAATCTAGAACAGAAGCTGTTGTTATAAAGGGATGATTACTAGGGAATATAAAGTATTGTATGATAACTATAAGAATCAATCAGAGAAAGTTGGAAAAGATTGAAGAGAGACTGGTTAAGCAGTTTAAAAGGGGGCAATGGGAGAACATATATGTATGGGTCCCAAGTATGCAACAAAGTCTAGAAAGTTTAGGATTTTTTTGCTTGCATGTGTTTGCATATGTGATTTATACCTCAAGCAGACTCCAACAAATTTTTCCTCAGGAAGAAGAAAATACTGGATGTGTGATGGAGAAGAAAGAGGTAACTTGGAAAATATGTTTTTAGAGTGTAATGTGCTGTCAGACTTTAAAAATTCCATACAGAGTACTCTGTCAGAAATATTGGGTGAGCAAATAAGTGTAGCTAAGGAAATAATTCTTTTGAGCTGGGACACATGATCTGAATTGCCTAGACATAGCAAGGTCTTGTTTAATTTAATTCTGGTGTCTGCCAAAAAAAGCAACTTATAGAAGATGGAAATGAAAGTCTAAACCAACTGTATTTAAAGTACTGAATATTGTAACAGAGATAAAATAACTGGAAGTGGGCTCTTTTGAAAAGGAGAGGAGCAAATTACACAGAAATAAATCAAAACTGTGGGAACAGTACACACAAAGTAATGTTCAGGAGGACAAGGAGTGATGTTAAGGAAAATTAGGAATTGAGCGATTGATGTAAAGTTGGACTGTTGATAGTTATAAAAAAGAACATGTTTTTCGGAAACATTTTAATATGGTTTGTGTTCTTTTATGTTAATGTATGTTTATCCAAGTTTTAAGTAATAATTTAATAAAGGTGTTAAAAAAGAAAAAGAGAATTCAGAGCAGTAGCCCCGGCCAAGTGACACCCTAGGTGGTAGTCAAGTTTACCCATGTGTAAGGCTTGCCACCCCTCTAGTGCCTTGTTCCAAAGACTAAATTATCACCGTAACAGCTACAAACAAATGCAATCTGAGGGTCATGCTGCTCAATGCTAGAAGTGTAAATCTCAAAATGCACTTGCTCGAAGCACTCCTTAAAATGGAGAACATCGACTTTTGTGGTGTAACAGAGACCTGGTTCAAAGCAGCAGAAAGCACCCTTGCACTACCAGGCTATAACTTATTTCACACCTTTCAGTCCCAGAACTTGGACCGAAGCTCCAAAGTCGGTGGTGTTTCCATATTCATAAAGGATGCACACACCTCCAAACTGGTAGCCAAACATAATGCATCAGAGATACTTCAGGTGCAGCTAACATTGGATAAGACAGCGATTCAGGTTGTACGCTAATATAGGTTCCCAACCATGTCCCAAGACTCACACTCCACATTCCTAAGCACCCTGGAGAATATTAGGATCCATCCTAATACTCTCATACTGTGTGACTTCAACTACCCCTTCATTAAATGGGAAAACTACTCATGTACCAATACACTTTCCCAGTGTTTCCTGGAATTCATTAATTCCAATGCCCTGGACCAGTTCGTTCTTACCCCCACTAGACGTAGCAACATCCTTGACCTGGTCATTACTAACATGGGCGACCATTGCTCTACACCAATAGTCAACTCCTCCATGATTAGATCCGACCACATACTAATCACCTTGGAAATCCACATCCCTCCCACCCCCCACCATAAAGGTAACCACCATGAAAAACTTCTCCAAAGCTAACTTTGGGCTCCTAAAAACAGAGGTGGCTAACTTCATGGCACCCATGCAAATGGAGAATAGTTGCATGACCATCGAATCATACACCGATGCACTTTATGAACACGTACACAAATGCATGGATTGCGCCATACCCAATAGAACCAAGACAATCTCCTCCAAAAAAGGAAGCCAATCTGGTGGTCCCCTGCTATAAACAAACTCTACAACAGAAGGAAGAAACTGATGTGGAATAAGGTAAAGTCCCAAGACTGGAAAAACTCCCTTATCAGCCTCAACAAAAATTTAAGATCCCTCATGAAATCCTCTAAAGCTAGCTATGAAGACAGGATTGCAGCAGATAGTAAAGAGAACCACAAGGCCTTGTATAGCTATGTAAAGAATCTCCACAGCAATACCCAGATTTGCTCTGAGGTACTGCACAATGGTAGCTCCTATACCAAGCCAACAGATATTGCCAATATACTGGCCTCAGATTCAGTGCCAACTTTACCACCTCCCCAAAGAACCAATCACAATACCAGTAGATTGCTGGGCATCCAGCATTATTGTTGCACAGGTTAAAACACCACTGTCCAAGGCCAAGAATACAGCTTCTATGGGAACTGACAATATCCCTGGCTGCATTGTACATGAACTGCAGAGTGAACTGGCACCACACATGTGTGCCCTGTTCAATCACAGCCTCACCTCAGGCTTTGTCCCTACCAAATAGTGCACTGATACAGTCATCCCTCTCCACAAAGGAGGAGTGACTACAGACCTTGGGAACTATCACCCCCTTAGCCTGACGAGTCTGATATGCAAAACTATAGAATGCATCATCATGGACCTAATAAACAAGGATATAAGGAATCTCCAAACTCTGGATCCCACACAGTTTGGTTTTCTGAAGGGTAGATCATGCCTGTTCAACCTGGTCAACTTCTTTGAGTCAGTCACCAGAGCTGTGGATGAAGGCAAGGTGGTTCATACAGCCTATCTTATCTGACCAAGTCCTTTGGTACCATTCCCCAGTCAGGAATCATAGAAAAAACACTAAGTTAGGCATCAACCCATATATCACTAGGTGGGTTGCAAACTGGCTCACATATAGAACCCACAGTGTGAAAGTAGCTGACTCCAAGTCAGACTGCCATCCAGTCACAAGTGGAGTCCCACAGGGTTTGGTCCTGGGTCCTCTCCTGTTTGGTATCTACTTCTCTGAAGTCCAGGCCAACACGATGGGACTATGACAAAATTCGCAAATGATTGCAAGTTGTGAGCTATTATTAACTCCCCAAGTGATGTTGACATCCTGCAGAAAGGCCTCACTGAGACCAACGACTGGTGTCAGAACCATGGCCTTAAACTCAGTGCCAAAAAATGTGTCATCATCCCCTTTGGGAAAAACTTGGTTCCCATGAATTACCACATTGATGGTAGTCCACTGAACACAGAAGGCGTTACAAGAGATTTGGGAACACAGGTTGACAGCAACCTCTCATTTGACCATCTCATTGCCACTGTGGTCAGAAGGTCCTTCTGTGTGGCACATCTCATTATTAAGTGTTTTGCATCCAGGAAGAAAGAGATCATTGTCTCCCTCTAGTCTTCCCTCATTAGGCCAATCATTGAGTACAAGTCCCCATTTGGCATGTTCATAGGTTCATAAGTAGGTACTAGGCTATCGGCCCTAGGGCCTATACAAGCCCAGCTAAAATGGTACCCTGGCTTTTGCCACCCAAGAAAATTCTTTCCCTGTGCCACTGTCGAGCAGAGCCACAGAAGTGATCCCCGGGGTGAATTTCCTATTTCCCATCCAATCATCAAGATTTTTCTTGAAGAGTGCTAATGAGGAGCTTTGTTTGATATAGATAGGTAGTTTATTCCAGAGTATGGGAAGTCTCTGGGACAGGAATCTATCCCTCCGACATGTTCTGTTTATTGTGGTGACAAGGTTTAGGTCCCTAGAGCATGTAGCTCAGAGGGATTGGGGTTTCTTTAAGTGGAACATGTCCAACAGCTCTGGGTTTGACATAGCTTTGTATATTAGGCAGAGATCACCTCTGAGTAGGCGATATGCGACAGAATAAAGCTGGAGTTTTTTGAGACGGTCTGCGTAGGGCATCTGTTTGAGGCTGGTAATCCTCTTTATGAGGTATTTCTGCTGCCTTTCCAGTTGTTGTAGATGTCTTGTGAGGTACATACCAAAAGGGGCATTGTACTCTATAATGGGTCTAATGAGTGACGAGTAGTAGGGAACAATGACCTCTTCTTTTCTGGATGAGAAACCTTTTGTGATGAGGTGTGCTATGTAGAAGGATTTCCTGACTACTGTGGCGATGTGATGATCAAAGGAGAGACTACTGTCCACCTGTGTCCCAAGGTCTCTTATCACACTTTCGTTGTTAAGTATACTACCGCCTATGTTGTACTTCATGGGTACAGAATTTTTACCAAAGGGGATGACAATGCACTTTTTGTCATTGAGCTTGAGGCCATGGCTTTGACACCAGGCATCTGTCTCAGTGAGGCCCTTTTGTAGGATGTCCACATATTTAGGAGTTTTGATTATGGCTCCTAGTTTGCAGTCATCTGTGAACTTCATTAGCCAAAGACCTTCTGTGTTAGCCTGTACTTCAGAGAAGTAGATACCAAACAGGAGAGGACCCAGGACTGAACCCTGTGGTACTCCACTTGCCACTGGTCTGAAGTCAGATTTGGAGTCTGTTACTTTCACAGTGTGGGTTCTGTCAGTGAGCCAGTTGGCAACCCATCTTGTGACATAGGGATTTATACCTAGTTTAGTGAGTTTATCTATAATTCCAGAGTGGGGGATGGTGTTGAAAGCCTTGGCAAGATCTAGATAGGCTGTGTAAACCACCTTACCCATGTCTACAGCTTTGGTGACTGCTTTAAAGAAGTCTATCAGGTTTAGGAGACATGATCTGCCTTTTACAAATCCGAACTGGGTGGGGTCCAGAGTTTGGAGATTACCAATGTCTTTTTTTTATAAGTTCCATGATGATACATTACATGGCTTTGCAGACCAGGCTAGTCAGGCTAATGGGGTGGTAGTTCCCGGGGTCTGTGGTGGCTCCCCCCTTGTGGAGTGGGATAACTGTTGCTGTGTGCCATTCAGTGGGCACAAAGCCTGAGGTGAGGCTATGATTGAATATGGTACTTAGGTGGGGTGCCAGTTCGTTCTGTAGTTCCTGTAGAATGCAACCTGGGATGTTGTCTGGTCCCATGGATGCTGTGTTCTTGGCTTTGGAGAGTGTGGTTTTTACCTGTGCAGCTGTGATTACAGGAACTTTGCATTCTTCCGGTATAGGGATGGGCCCTTTAGGGGGTGAGAGGGGGGTAAAGTTAGCACTGAACCTATCTGCCAGGATGTTGGCAATATCAGTTGAGTCTGTATATTTAGTGCCATTGTGCTGTAACTCAGAGCAGATCTGAGTGTTGCCATTGAGATTCTTGACATAGCTATAGAATGCTTTGTGGTTGTCTTTAGAATCAGTGGCGATTTTGTTTTCGTAACTAGCTTTGGAGGATTTTATCAGGGATCGCAGCTTCTTACTGAGGCTGACCCAGGAGCTTCTCCACTCATGGGATTTTACTCTCTTTTGTAACAGTTTCTTCTTTCTGTTTTACAGTTTGTTTATGGCAGGGGGCCACCAGATTGGCTTCCTATTTTTGGAGGATATCGTCTTGGTTCTGTTTGGGATAGCATGATCCATGCACTCATGTAAGTGCTTATAAAGTGTAATTGTGTAGGATTCAGTATTCGTAACTGTATTGTCCATTTGCATGGGTGTCATGACGTTCAACACGTCTGTCTTAAGAAGCATGAAGTTGGCTTTGGAGAATTTTTTTACCGTGGTTTCCTTAATGGGGGGAGGGGGCAGGATGTGGATATCAAGGGTGATTATGATATTGTTGCCCCTGGTGTACCTCATTAGACACCTGCAACACCTGGAGAGGCCACAAATGTACCTCACAAAGATGATCCTAGGCCTTAAACACTTGTCCCATGTGGACAGACAAAAAACTCACCTACTTAGAGGCGATCTCTACTTGACTTACAAAGCCATGTCTGACCCAGCTCTGTTAGAAATGCTACATCTAAAGAAATCCCAATCCCTACACACCACACACTCCACAGACCTCAACCTCATTACCACAATCAACAGAACATGCTGGAGGGACAGGTTCATAACCTAGAGACTGCCCGTGCTATGGAATAGACTTCTCATACATGTTAAACAGAGAACTTCACTGTCCCTCTTCAAGAGAAATTTTGATGAGTGCATGAGATATAGAAAATTAATCCCAGGGATCACTCCAGTAACTCTACTCGACAGAGGCCTTGGGAAGTAATGTCGGGTGGTACAACGCCAGGGTAATCCTATGGGCTAGGCTTGTAAAGGCTCCAGGGCCATTAGCCTAGTACACACCTATGAACCTATAGACCTATGATGGGACAGTATGCACTACTTAATCCTAGAAGTTTCTTTTTTCTGACATGCACTAAATTGTGAATGACAGTGTACTCGTCTGGATGTTCTACTGCACTTTAATTTTTTTTTTTTTACTGCACTTTAAATTTTATTCAAATTAACTCCAGAAAATGCAATACCACACTTGAATCTTAAAAAAAAAGTTGTTATATTTTGCAGTGAAATATTCTTTCTTCCTGATTGATAAGAACTTGCATTCAGACAGATTTCCCCACCTGCAGTAACTAGCCAGCATGGGTTGGTCAATTAGCACAACAGAGATAATTTCGAGATTTAGACAGATAAAGCCACACAGAGAGACACCTCATTAGTGGTCATTACTATGTCTCTGAATCTAACATTGCACTGTCAGACCTGACAGCACTAGCATTTTCAATACCAGCCAATATATTGTGTGGCATCGACTAACACACACACACACACACACATATACACACACACACACACACACACACACACACACACACACACACACACACACACACACACACACACACACACACACACACACTCTGAGGAGCTAGCATCCCCTAATAACCCCTGTAGTATGACCACCCAAACACACACACACACATTCATTCTTCTACAGACATACATTCGTACACACACGTGGCTTCATTGTACTTGCCTGCACCATGGCTACTCTTATAAGAGTGACTGTAAGAATACCTTCAAAAGATGACAGTCATTTTCCTCCTAGAGTCAAAAATTAACTCAGCAGAATGAATGGGAAGCAGCAGCCATTTCTGGAGGACAGCACATGGCTTATTAGCATTGGCCTTTCCTTCAGGCTGCCACATTAGTATGCAGCTTTACCAGTGAGACTGCTCTCCATGCTGTGGTCCCCATGAAAGGGAAACCACAGTGGAAGACCAGTCTGTAAATCAAAAAGTTTTAAAAATATGAAAGTTTTCTGCTTTAAGGCTTTTCTGAACCTCAGGGAATATTTTTATGAGAAAGACAAAGCGTGTACGTGTGTGTATATAACAAATAATATGCAAAAATGGTCCACAAACTGGTATATAAATAAAAGTAAAAGTCCATAAAAGAAACGAAGTATACAAGAAGCATAAAACGGAACACAAACCACTTTCTTAAATTATTTAGGCTATATATATATATATATATATATATATATATATATATATATATATATATATATATATATATATATATATAAAACCCAAACATAGACTGAGAGCATTACTCTAGCTCCAACACCCTAGCCCAAAGGTTCCTAGAATTTATAAACTCAAATGCTATGGAACAACTTGTTACCACTCCCACAAGAGGGGAAAACATACTGGACCTGATCATCACCAACATGGAGACTCTATGCTCCAGACCAGAAGTGTATCCCTCACTGGTAAGATCAGACCATAAACTAATCTCACTGGATATTCACATCCCGACCCCACCCCCTGCCCAGAAAACCACAGTGAAAAACTTCTCTAAAGCAAATTTCACACTCCTCAAAACCGAGGTGGAATCCTTCAAAGCCCCCGGGCCTGTGGAAAATACGGCCCAGACCGCAGAATCCTTTATAAATGCATTCTATGAACACCTTCAGGAATGCATGGATCATGCAATCCCAAATAAAACCAAGACCCAATCCTCCAAAGGCAGACGTCCTGTCTTATGGACCCCAGCCATAAACAAACTATACAATAGAAGGAGGAAGCTACTACATGATAGAGCAAAATCCCAAAAAGGGAAGGCATCTCTGATCAGTATTAGCAAAAAAACTACGGGCACTCATAAAATCGTCTAAGGCCAGCTTTGAGAGAAAGATTGCACAGGACACTAAGGATAATCACAAGGCTTTCTTTAGTTATGTTAGGAACCTGGGTGGGAATTCCCAGATATGCTCAGAATTAGTCCAAAATGACAAAATATACACCAAACCCACAGACATTGCCAACATCCTAGCTGACAGGTTCAGTGCAAACTCCCCCCCCCCTCTCCACCAAAAGGGCAAATATCTATCCCAGCAGAGTGTTGCTCCCCTGAGATCTCAGATGCTCAGGTAAGAGCCACCCTCTCCAAAGCAAAAAACACAGCATCAATGGGACCAGACGGTGTCCCGGGCTGCGTCCTACATGAACTCCAAGAAGAGCTAAACCCAAACATAAAACTACTGTTCAATCTCAGCCTTACTACAGGATATGTACCCAAAGAGTGGCGTACAGCAACAGTGGTCCTTCTCCACAAAATTGGTGCCTCAACGGATCCTGGAAACTATCGCCCCATAAGCCTGACTAGCTTGGTCTGTAAAGCTATGGAAAAGATCATCATGGACCTCATAAATAAAGATATTGGGGACCTACAGACACTGGATCCTACCCAGTTCGGCTTTGTTAAGGGCAGATCCTGCCTCTTAAACCTGGTCAATTTCTTTGAAACAGTCACCAAGGCCATTGACGAGGGGAAGGTGGGCCACACAGCCTACCTGGACCTCGCAAAAGCCTTCGATACAATACCCCACTCGGGTATTATAGATAAGCTCACCAGCTTAAATATAAACCCCTATGTCACTAGATGGGCTGCAAACTAGCTCAAGGACAGAACCCACATGGTTAGAATTGCTGGAGCCATGTCAGACTCCAAACCAGTTACAAGTGGCGTCCCACAAGGCTCAGTCCTGGGAACTCTCTTGTTCGGTATATATTTCTCGGAGGTACAGGCCAACATGGAAGGACTGTGGCTGACCAAGTTCGCAGATGACTGCAAACTGGGCGCCATAATTGACTCTTCAACCGACACAAGCATCCTCCAAAAGGGCTTCATAGAAACAGACAACTGGTGCCAGAGCCATGGCCTCAAGCTAAACGCCAAAAAGTGTATAGTCATTCCCTTTGGCAAAAACAAAGTGCCCACAAATTACCACATAGGTGGTAATCCATTAAGTACAGAAGAAGTAATTAGGGACCTGAGGACCCAAGTTAATGGCAATCTCTCATTTGACAACCACGTGGCCAAAGTGGTTAGAAAAACATTTTATATAGCCCACCTAATCATGAAGGGATTCACATCTAGATCAGGGGAGGTCATCGTGCCTCTTTACTCATTCCTCATCAGGCCCATAATTGAGTACAATGCCCCTTTTGGAATGTACCTTACCAGACACCTGCAGCAACTGGAAAGACCCCAAAAGTACCTCACCAAGAGGATCAAAGGGCTCAAACAGATGCCATATGCTGCCCGGTTAAAGAAACTCCAGCTCTACTCAGTGGCATACCGCCTGCTCAGAGGCGATCTGTGCCTGATGTATAAAGCCATGTCCAACCTGGAATTAATGGGCATGCTGCACCTCAGAAAATCCAAATCCCATCGAGCTACATGCTCGAGAGACTTGAACCTCAGCAGTGAAATAAATAGGACATGCTGGAGGGACAGATTCATAACCCAGAGGCTCCCTTCACTCTGGAATAAAATCCCAGTCCAGGTTAGGCAGAGTCCCTCATTGACTCTCTTCAAGAGGAATCTTGATGAGTGGATGGGAGATCGTAGGTTTACCCCAGGTATCACTTCTGTGTCACTGTTAGACAGAGGCACAGTATACTAACCTTGAAAAAGGGCATAGCAAAATTTATTTAAAATGGGTGGCAAAAGCCAAACACACTCTGGCTAGGCTTATAAATGCCCTAGGGCAGATAGCCTAATATGAACCTATGAACCTATATATATATATATATATATACATATATATATATATATATATATATATACATATATATATACACACACACACACACACACACACACACACATTTGTCCAAAAGGAGTAGATTTCAACTTAAAATGCTCATGTAAGACTCAAATGTTCCTGCTTGCATGTTGTTGTTCTTCTTTCAGCTTTTCCCAGTTAGTGGTCGCCACAGCGGAACTCTAATGATTGGCAGTAGATTTTTACGGTGCCAAGGTGCCAGCTTGATGCCCAACATTCGACAAAGGGATGCCCATTCATGCATGTCTTTCAGATGCAACTCCACTGCGGGGAGGACATGCAGACTCCACACAGAAGGCGCTCCAGCTGAGAATTGAATGGGAGAACCTCTTGCTGTGAGGTGACAACGCTACCGCTGTACCACTGTGGCTTCCTGCTTGCATATGTTTCAGCAATTCAGTTTTCAATATGTAAAACAGAAAATAATTCATTTTGTGTCTTTTCTTGCATGTTTCACAGCTTCTGTACCTTTGTCTGTGAGACAGTATGTATTTCTAGTCATCTTATGTTTTCTTACTCTGTCCTTTTAGTTTAAAGCTATTGAATTTTGCTAACTGAATATTTGTTCTCAATATTTATATGTTACCTTAGGTTAGACAATGAAATGAGAGCCCAGCAACAGGTCCATGAGTTCACAGCAGCATATCATGCTGATGTGAAACAATGACTGCCATCTTGCTTTCTACTCACTAAATGTGAGCTCGGATCAGCTAAAAAACATATATAAAAATAAAAAGTACAAATAAAAGTTACTGCAGTAGCAACAGTTACAAGGAATTGAGCTGCTGTTTTACTTTCCCATTGATATCCACAGCATTTAGCTGTGTTTAACAAAGATGAGAAAATAAATAAACTATTGGATGTAACTGCATTCAAGGGTTGTATATGACACAGAGATAGAGAGAGAGAGAGAGAGAGAGAGAGAGAGAGAGAATGTGAGTGAGAGAGAAATATTGAGAGAGAGAAAGAGACTATGTGTGTGTGTGTGTGTGTGTGTGTGTGTGTGTGTGTGTGTGTGTGTGTGTGTGTGTGTGTGTGTGTGTAAAAGAAAGAAAGTCTATGCGTGCCCATGCTTCTCGGCATCTTTGCTCAAGAATCTGGACAAAGCCAACAATAATGGGGTGACAGACTTAAAATCCAGAAACAAACAAAACGTATTAATATAATATGTTTCAAACAGATTCATTTGATTCTGTTTTTCTATTGTAACACATCATGTTAATGATGACAATGCATTAAGTGAACAAGAGAAGATACAAAACTACACAATAATTCAGAATGTAAAGAAAATAGGTCAACTGGGAACGTGCTGAAGTGAGACATAACGCAGGTCTTGTGCCTCATCAAAATAGAATGGGAACAGCAACAAAAGTTATATTAACTAATAATAATTGTAAGTCCTAAAATGAGCAAGACTGATAAAATTTATTTATTTATTAATTCATTCATTTATTTATTTGCCTTTGTTGACCGGGAAAAACTGGGCAGAGCCTATCTCCAGCAGATCCTGGGAAGAAAAGCTCCACCACAGTACATTTATATTAACAAGTGGATTTCAGACAGTTCTTAGAAAAACAATAGTTACATTTCTCATGAAACAGCAAACATAATTACAAGACAGGTATAAGTATTTCCATCAACAATTATGTCTATACATCCTCCTGTAAAATATTGCAAAAGTAAATAGATTGATATTGCAGAAGGGAAACATAAATGTAAAGAAGTTGTGTTCTTTTATTTCAGTAAAGAAAGGTTTGCAAGGAGTTCAATATACGTAATGAAGTTAGATATAAAATTATGTAAGAAGAGAAATTTTAGTATTGTATAGGTTTGTAAAGAGTTAGAGATATATTGTAGTAAGATAAAATTATGTAGGGGGGATGGAAGATAGTAGTAGTGTACACTACAGGATATTAGTAATAGCATATGACAGAGAGCGTGGTATAGGATTAGTTCTATTTAGGCTGCCTGTTCCAAATTGGTGTATGTAGACGGTTTATGACTTAGTTATGTAGGGGTTGCATGAGAGGGATAGAGCTGTGGATGGGAGTAGATAGTGCACAATGAGAAGTGTTGTTTAGGGGTTAAGAGGGATGTATTAATCCAAGTGCAAGAGGGAAATTGTTAGAGGTTAAATAATTCAAGTAGAAGAGGGCAAAATGGTTTTGATAAGCAATAAGACATTGTGCTTTTACTGGAGGTCTCAACTTGCTGATTAACATGAACATGACCAGGACTGGGTGAGGTACTGTTTGAGCTGTATTTTATATCTTGGAAGTCTGTTAATCATTTTTTACTTGTGTAGGAACGGTGTTGCAGAGCTTGGAGATGTAACAGTAATATAGTGAGTTCCCCGATGAATTATTTGCTTTACTAGTGCTTTGTAGAAGTGTATCACCAGAACGGAAGTCCTTTGTAGGGGTGTAGGACAATAATATGTTTTTTAATGCTGGGCATAGCTAAGGATAATAAGTATAAGAAATAAATAAATAAATAAATAAATATCATTTAATATTCCTTAAAATTATTATTTATATCTAAACCTGTCTTATAAATCTAAAACAACCCAGTGAATGTGACTTAAACTTTGTTCGCCTTTACTTTTAATATTGGTCCTATAGATAGATTTTCATTTAATCCTGGCCTTTTACAAGCATTTAAAAAGACCTGCCACCACAATTCCCTACTTTCTATAATCTCCTCCCACAGTCCTCCCCTAACATCCTGTTGTACTTGTTCTAACCCAAAAAATAAATATTTTGCTCCTTCACAATTTTTAAAGTGCCTATATAGTGCGTTTGTTTCCTTTCTTTTTCCAATGTCATATATGTGCTCATATATACGTCTTTTGAACATCCTTTCCGTTTTTCCAATATAAAATGATTGGCAGTTTTGACAAACTGCCAAGTAGACTACCCCTTGCGTATTACAATTAATTCTATCCTTACTTTTTATTAGTCTCTTTCTACTTTCTATGAAAACTTCTTCCTTGTTCATTATGTATGAGCATTGCGTACATCTCCCGCACTTAAAGGTTCCCACTTTATTCTTTTCCCCAGTCCTTTTGTACCTTCCATTTCCTTCTATTTTTTTCTTTATGTTAGGGGGGTTCCTGTAAGTCACTTGTAATGTCATATTCTTAATCTCTTCTAAATCTGTGATGGCAACAAATCTATCCCATTCCTTCTTAAATATCTGCTTGACCTCTTTATTTAAAGTATTAAACTCCATAATTAACCTTTTTACATTCTCATTTGTATTCACTATCTTGTTATCTAAACCATCATTCAGTGCTTCTTTTATTCCTTTTATTGGTTGAAATTTGTTTTTCCTTGTTTTTGTTTAAGGAATATTAAATGATATTTATTTATTTATTTATTTATTTATTATACTTATTTATTTATTTATATATAAAATCTATGTACATAGACGTATTTAAGGAACACAAGGTAATGATAGGTAGGAACGACATACAATGGTTATACATCACAATAATAAACACATAAGAAGTGAAGAATAGATAGAGGGATGAATTAGGATGTCATATAGTTTCTGGACACTAGAGGGGGTCTAAGACCAAGGTTTTTAATGTTTTTTAATGTTTGCGAAATTTTGCACAGAAATTATTAAGTATATGATTTCTATGGTAGAATTTAAATGAAGAACTTTCCCAAAAATTTAATATATGATGTCAGATCAATTTTTAAATAATATTGAAAAGAAAAACTGATTTTAAAGGTATTGTTTTCACATATACGATCATTTTTGTAATTCAGAAATTAATATTAATGAGATGAGAAATTTATTGGTGCATTTGAAATAATGAAATGGTGTTACATTGGTTAATTGGTTTGTTAACAAAGTATAAAGGTAGAATTTGTGTATAATAGTTTTATCTGATGAAGTCCTAGAGTAAAAGGACGAAAACGCATGTGTATTTTCAATAAAAGCATATAAAAGTGTTGGAAGCAAATAGGATGAGGCTAGGCTTTTTCTTTCTGGGCCTGTAAGGTACCATTTTGCCCTGTAAAGGAAGTCAAGTTTCTGGTGGGTATTTTTAATTGTTTGAAGAATATGTTGGTCAAACTAAAGAGTGTCATCTTTAACAATGCCCAGTAATTTAGTCTGTGGTACTACCTCAATTTTAGATAGAATGCGTAAGTTCTAAATTAGTGAGCCACCCTGAGGCATTTAATACAGAACCAATGTACAGTTTATTAATTTTGTGTGAACAAGGTATGTGACCGTCTGCTATCAGATATGAGTTAGACAGGTTCTGCAGTAGCCAGCCTGAGACACTCCTGAAGTAATGACAGAGAGAGGGAGAGAGAGATAATAAGATCATATAAGGTAAGGGAGAATTTGAATGATAACAAAGGATAAGAGCATGACAACTATAAACATCATGCTTGAAGACATGCAGGTGGAGAAGTCACTTTTAAAGACTAACGGTGAAACCTAAAGTTGGAGCCTTGAGGTCAACAGCCATCTGGAGATATATAAGTTGAGCAGGCAGAGATTCTCTGAATTAAAGAACTTGAATAGTAATATAAGTAGTTTACAAACCATCTCAGACTATTTATGAGAAGTTTGAAGAAGATTATTTTTATACTCCGTTCAAACATGGTGAGCACCATAAAAAACTGTCCTGCAAGACTGCTTATGTTCTTTTCAGTTTCATACAGTTAGTGACAGTAAGAATGGTCATTTTGGTGATGCAACTTTTTCAAAACTGTTCTTAAAGTGATGGAGAATATTATGCTGGAAGAGATCTTTACTAATCTAAGATGAGATTCAGACGACGTCCCAAACAATTCAGGATTGTCTTGCAGCAAGTTTCCTAAACTCTACTCCGGCATAAATTGTTATTGAATGTGAAGGTTGCAAGCAGCCTTCATGAATAATTATTGCCATGGATAAGCATATTGCAGTAAACCATAAGACATCTTTTCATAGCCCTGAGTCACTCAATATGCTTTCACAACTAGCATTCTAATACTGAAGCGATGTCAGACTAGGGACGTAGCTTTTGGAGCTTGGTAAAGGTTTGGCTTAGTCTTTGAAATTAAAAAAAAAAAATTCTGCACTGCTGAGAGTAGCTTCACCGACGCAAAAGAGATGTTCTTCACTGACTTACAGTGGATATAAAAAGTTTACACATCCCTGTTAAAATGCCACATTTTTGTAATATAAAAAAATGAGACCACAATAAATCATTTCAAAACTTTTCCCACCTTTAATGTGACCTATAATCTATACAATTCAATTGAAAAACAAATCTGTTATGGGAAAAATATAAAAAATAAAAAAATGTACAATAAGCTGGTTGCATAAGTGTGCACACCCTTAAACTAATACTTTGTTGAAGCACCTTTTCATTTAATTACAGCATGCAATCTTCTTGGGTACACACCTGCCATCAATTAAAGAGACTCTCATTAACCGCAAATAAAGTTCAGCTGTCCTAGTAGGATTTTCCTGACATGTACTCAATTGCCTCCTACAGCAAAAGCCATGGATCACAGAGAACTTACAAAGCATCAAAGGGATCTCATTGTTGACAGGTATCAGTCAGGAGAAGGGTACAAAAAAACTTCCACAACATTGGATATACCATGGAACACAGTGAAGACAGTCATCAAAAAGTGGAGAAAATATGGGACAACAGTGATGTTGCAAAGAACTGGATGTCCCTCCAAAATTGATGAAAAGACAAGATGAAAACTGATTAGGGAGGCTGCCAAGAAACCTACAGCAACACTGAAGGAGCTGTAGGAATTTCTGGCAAGTACTAGTTGTGTACTACATGTGACAATAATCTCCCATATTCTCCACATGTCTGGGCTATGGGGTAGGGTTGCACAGAAAAACATCCAGGCCCAGCTAAAATTTGCAAAACAATACATCAAGTCTCCCAAAAGCATGTGGAAAAATGTGTTATCATCTGATGAAACCAAGGTTGAACTTTTTGGCCACAATTCCAAAAGGGTGGGAGGGTGGCCTAATGGTTAAAGTGTTTGCCTTACAAACACAAGGTGCAGGGTTTGAGTCTCACAAGGGATAATTGGCTAGGCTTAAAATGGCTCGCAAGGGAAGTTAGCTTAGTACTAATCTATGAACCTAATCTGTGAACCTACATTTGGCACAAAAACAACACTTCGGAACAAAAGGACACCATCCCCATGGTGAAGCATGGTGGTGGCAGTATCATGCTTTGGGGTTGCTTTTCTTCAGCTGGAAATGAGCCTTTAGTCAAGGTGGAGGAATTATGAACAGTTCCAAATACCAGTCACTTTTGGCCCAAAACCTTCAGGTGTCTACTAGAAAGATGAAGATGAAGAAGAATTTCCCCTTTCTACATGACAATGACCCCAAGCATACATCCAAATCAACAAAATAATGGTTTCACTGGAAGAACATTAAAGTTTTGGAATGGCCCAGTGAGACCCAGACCTAAATCCAATAGAAAATCTATGGGGTGACCTGAAGAGGGCTGTGCACAAGAGATGCCCTCGCATTCTGACAGATTTGGAGCGCTTTTGCAAGAAAGAGTGGGCAAATATTGCCACCCTCTTACCCAAGAAGACTGAATGCTGTAATTAAATCAAAAGGTGTTTCAACAAAGTATTAGTTTAAGGGTGTGCACACGTATGTAGTCAGCTTATTGTATGTTTTTTATTTTTTTAATTTTTCCCCTAACAGATTTGTTTGTTTTTCATTTGAATTGTACAGGTTATAGGTCACATTAAAGGTAGGTAAAGTTTTGAAATGATTTATCGTGGTCTCATTTTTTATATCACAAAAACCTGGCATTTTAACAGGGGTGTGTAAACTTTTTATATCTACTGCAATGTGCTTACTAATACAGTATGCTAGATACCACAGTGTGCCACAGTTAGCCATCAGTAGGCCTCCCGGTGATTAAAGTTGCCATCATCTTTTTGCATATTGAATTATGAGCCTGTAGAGCATACTAACTATAAATATCTTGTGTTCAGCTGCAAGTTGCTTATGGTTAACATCACAGATTTTATGATCAGTCAGTGATGCAACTAGGCCATAATTACCTTTTCTGGGTAAAAGTTTTTGTCACTCTCAACTTAGACTTTTTTTTTTTTGCAGTAGGTGCCCACCAGTCTTCCGTCTGTTACTACTTATTGATATTCGATTTACATGGGTAGATCCACCACTAGATTTAGTCCAAATCCAAGCCTATAACTGCATTGTACATCAGGGGATGACCATAAATTTACCCCAGGGGTTCCTTGTTGGACAGTGGCAATTGATGCTGATCATGGAAATAAGGGTAGAACTTGGCTAGGCTTGTAAGGGCCCTAGGGCCATTAGCCTAGTAACTTCCTATGATCCTATGATCTTGGGACAAGTCCTGGATCTATGTATTACCAAATGGTTTTGTGGAACAGGCCGATCAGCATGGATTCTACAATGTCCTTTGAGGGTCAGGTCCTGATTCTGTTCAGGATCATGTCCAGGCAGATATGCAAGACTAGGCAGTGGTTAGCATATTGCTGTCAACTTCTAGTAGCTAACAGACAAGTAGGCAGTTACATAAGGTCTACCTTGCCCAGAAACATTGCTCATTGCTTCCAGTGAAGTGGAATGCCCAAAGCATTGCTTATTAATTCCAAGACAGTGGTGTGTAATGGGGCTTTGCAATGCATGCTCATACCTCCACTTGTGATATGATCAGATGGTCCCACTTCTTTATTGACAAGAACATCCATGTGATTACCTCTGTCTACCAGTGATCCAAACATGGAGAGTGTGCTTTGAGCACCACCCTCCCCAGCTGAAGGGAACCTTCCAATTCAACTCTTCTTCCTCAACAGCTCCAACAGGTACCCAAGCCAGTAATCAAACTTTGGTCACCTGCATTCTAATTACTGCTTCTGTAGTTCTGGGGAATATTTCAGGCAAGACATTTGGAAACCAAGATGATTAGGATTTTCCCCTAAATATGCAGATAGTGCTGGTGTGGCTTGTAAGAATGCAAATGTATATTATGCATCATAGTCTGGTCCCAGTAGGCTTAAAACACATGACCAAGTTAAGCGCTAGTTTAATTTTATTTATTTATTGATTTATTTTACATTTGTTAACCGGGTTAGTCCAAATGAGTTTGCAAACAAATCCATTTTCAGTGGAAACCCGAGGGAAAAATACCCAGCAACATAAGTAAAGATAAAGTGACAATATACAAATATTAAATAACAATCACAATACAAAATAAGTGTAAAAAAGTAAAGGTTATTAACTATTTGCATTGCTTTGATAGTAAGCATCCCATTTTCAGTGGAGACCCAAGGGGAAAGAGCCCGAGCAAACATAAGCAAAGATAAATATGCAGGACAAAAACTTAAAAATAACAGTGCAAATATGAAATTAATTACAAAGAGAAAAACAAAAGAAAAATTATGAACATTAAGGGTTGCACTTATAGCAGTGGTCTAAATTTACTACATATAAGAGTAAAAACAAAAGGAAAATATATTGTGGAGAATGTGAGGGGGGAGAGAAAGGAGGTGGCTATAGTAGTAGAGCTGTGGGTTTAGGAGGTTAGTCTAAGCAGAAATTAGAACAGAGAAAGAAAGTTAGGAGATGCAACAGGTTATACAGTAGGACAGATAAAGACTATGTGTGGTCAAAGCAACAGCATAATTTCAAGTTTAGTAGGTGGGATTTAAGCTCCTTTTTAAAACAGGGAAAGGAAAGGTTGGATCTAATATGGAGAGGGAGTTTGTTCCAATTTAGTGAGACAGACCTCCAGATTTACTATTCCTCTGTACAGGACTAGTTTAGTCCTGCACAGAGACAGCCGTTAAGGAGCAGGATGGCAGTGCGCCATGCATATTAATGAGGTGCACTGCCTGAGCTCCTAATCTTACACAGAGCATGTAGAAGTGCAGGGGGCGTGTCTGAGAGCAGAGCTTTCAGAATATACATGCCCCTGCAAGAAAGAACAGCAGAAAGGCCCAAGAAATAAGTGAGACCACTCATCGGTGACCGCATAACCCCACCAACATTGCCCCTGGTGTACAACAGCAAGTAAACACAAATAAAATGAACAAACCTGTATTTTTTTTTTTTTAAAGCTGATTAAAGCTAACTGTGGGTGTGCTGGTGTGCTCATCGCTTAGCTACGGTTAATGCAGCTTAAATGGCTGAAGAGGATAACAAGGAAGATATATGCAAATGAAGCAGCATAGCAATAGTGTAGTGGGCAGAGCATTTGCTTTATAAGCAGGCATTCCAGGTTCGAGTCCCACTGCAGCACATTCCATTTTCCATGGCAAAGCACTTTATGACCAATATTTTTGTTGCATAACCCACTAAATAACATATATTTATGAACTGGAGTACTGCAGTAAATGCACATGTGAGGTGTCAGTGTCATAATGAATAAAGCACCAGTAAGTTTAAGCACCAATAAGCAGTAGTAAGCATAGTTAAGCACTAGTAAGCGGGTTTAAGACCTTTTGAGCAGCGGTAAGCAATGTGCACACAGGTTAAGCAATTCTAAAGCTAACTCTTTGTAAGCATATGTAACCAAAGGTTAGCATTGCTTACTCTTGTGCAAACCCACTTACAAATGCTCAAAAGTGCCTTAATCACTCTGTATCCAATGGCCCTTGTTCTGCCCATCAACAAAATAAACAGCCATGCAGGTCACGAACCCATGACTCTATACACCATAGTCACAGTAGCTGACCACCAAGCCATCACAGAAATACAGACGAATGAGGTATCAGCAAACAAGTCTTCACCATAGTAAATCCAAACTGAACCTGTGAAAGGAATCAGTATACAGATATATGTGCCTTAACCCACTACATAACATAAATATGTGAACCAGAGTACAGCAGTAAAGCCAGAAGTTGGGTGTAATTGTAATAGAGTGTTAAAGTCCCAAATAAAACACAAGGACCCCCATACAGTATACGTACACATGAATCATGGATACCAGGCATACATATAAGGTGTAATGAATTATAATTCAATGCCAAAAAGGAATTATAATGCAAAGTCTAATGTAACAAACTCTAAGCATTGCTCAGGCCAGCTTAGGAGGTATAAGCAATGTGTAGGCCAGCTAACTCAATGTGCCCAGTGTTATACCCCTGTAAATAATGCCAACCTTAGGTAAGCAGGTTTGCCCATAGCTTAGCCTTTTCAAAACCAGCCAATCATGGAAAAGTGTGGGAAATTGGCCCTACTTAAACCCAAGAAGTGGGAATACATCTCATAACTAGTTGCAGCCTCCCCTTGCAGGCACAATGGCAGTAAGGGGAGAAGGTGTGCACTTTCGGGTGCACTGCTGGTGCATCCAGGAGTCCAAGGTCATGGCAGGACTCCTTGTCAAAGACCATGATCAGAGACTGCTGCAGGGCCAGTACCAGGGCTCCCAATATAAGGCGGAGGCCTGGGACCGTCTCACCCATGACCTCACCAGTGCCACTGGCATACCCCGAACTGGTGAGCAGGTCAGGCACCACTATGCCTACCTGAAGCAGCATAAGGGGGACCTCTTGGAGGAGTGGTGCCAAGAGGCTAGAGCAGCAGGGGATGTTCCAGTCATGTGTAAGTATCACCCCACTATGTGTGTAATAATTGCCTGCTCAGGTGTATCATGGATAGGTATGGCTAAATATTCCTCTTATGTCCTCCACAGCTGTAATGGAGTGGGCCGTGATCTAGGAGGCCCACGTCAGTTGCCTGGTGAGGTTGCAACGTGAGGCAGGTCAGTAATACTCATGCATTTACAGTCATAGGAAATAAAACTAAAAGTAGTAGTAAATTAATTGCCTGTATAAAACCTGTATTGTTCAAGGCAAGTACTGCATACACTAGAGAATATGTCAGGGAGACTCTCATATCGTTTGTATGTCAACAAAAGTGTAATAGCCTGACAATAAAGGTCAAACTGCTCATATGGTAATGTAGAGTAGCAATCTTGTAATAATACTGTGGTATTAAGCACTGTTACCCACACTGTGCACCATAAATTGAATGTGTAGGAATGCCTCTATATGACAGGCGTAATCCCCAGAGGCCATTTAGTACAACTGAGACACATAGACAGAAAACAGGGAAAATGCAGACAATAAAATCTGAATAGCACATGCAACTGACATGTGAACTGTTGACTTTTTAGCACACACAGCCATGGTTTGAATCCTCCCAGTGGTAGAACTCTGCATACAGAATCATACCTCACGACTGTATAGATATGTCCAGAATGTCCAGTATAGTGGCCCATATATGTTGCATATCAACCTGTCCCCCTGGGAAATTAGTGAGGTGATTCCAGACGTATAGGCAGCAAACAGGAAATACAACTGATTGACACACATCTATTAGAACAAAGCTGGCACACTAGCAACTCCCCAATATCTTATGAGACTAAGAAACCAAGTATGTCTCATTTACACACTAACTTGTCAAGTTGTGGTCAGAGTGTGTACAGTAACAGAGTGAGATGTATGTGCATAATAGTAATGTGGAATCTGGTACTGTGTGTGGGAACATTCAAGTAGTGCTAATAAACATTTCTCCCACAGGTCTGTCAGATACCAACTCTGTGCCCAGGAATACAAGAATGATACCCAGTACTGCTACTGTTTACATTGGTATTGTATGGCAGTGCGACTGATGCAATTGCTCTGAATAATGAGGTATTACACCTCACTGTTGCCCACACTGTCCTACAACATATAACTGTCTACTAAATCTGTATGAGTGTTGTAATACAAGGTCAGAATGCAAAAGCACAGGGGATTAATAAGACAGAAAGCAGATAGGAGATATGCAGCAATATCTACATAGCAGACACAACTGTGATTGACAGTGTTTAAGTTGTAGCATACACAGCCATGGTCTGAATCCTGGGAGTGGATGTAGGCTGCATACAGAATCATACCCCACAACTGTACAGATGAGGCCAGAATGTTCAGTATATGGGCCCATATCTGCTACCTGTCCCCCTGTCAAGTCTGTGGGGGTGATCCCAGATGTTTAACCAGCAAACAGGGAATACAAGTGATTGTCAAACACCTATGAGAACAAACTTGTCACTGAAGCAACCCCTGAAACTGTTAGGAGAGTAATATTCCAAGTATGTCCTATCTACACAACCATGTTGTCAAGCTGTGAACAGAGTGTGTACAGTAACAGAGTGAGATGTATGTGCATAATGTTGTGTCTTTCGGCTTTTCCTGGTTAGGGGTCACCACAGCGGAACTCCGGTCCGCTAATGATTGGCAGTAGATTGTTACGTGCCGAGTTGCCGGCCCTGACGCACAACCTTCAACGAAGGTACTCCCATCCACGCATGTCTCCACACAGAAGACGCTCTAGTTGAGAATCGAACAGGACAATGTCTTACTGTGAGGCAACAATGCTACCACAGCACCAATACTAATGTGTAATCTGGAAGATTGTGCTGCAACAGTCAGGTAGTGCTAACAAACATTGCTCCCACAGGTACGTTGGATTCGAACACTGTGCTGCGAAATACAGACCATTAGAACCTGTACTTGGTACTGTTCACTGAGGTATTTTAGGGAATTGTGAGTGTTGCAGTTTCTCTAAATAATAAAGTATCACTGTCACCCACACTGTGCTACATAATATAACTGTGTAGGAAAGCATGTATATGTGTGTATCAGGTCACGAAAGGTGGAAGAGGGCAATATTCTAAATATGTCATGGCACACCAACATGTGGTCAACACATGGCCAGAGTCTGTGCAAAAATAGTTGGATAGCTATGTGCACAACATCAACCTGGAATCAGGGAGTATGTGTAGAAACAGTTAGTTAGCGTTAACAAACATTTGCTCCACAGGTATACCAGGTAAGAGGTGTATACTGCAGGTAAAACCAGTTCAAGTGTAATGATGATGACAGCCATATCACAGTCCAAACTAAGGTTATAGGGTAGTGTAGTAACACTTGTAAGGTACAGATAACAGCACTGACTAGGAAAGTAATGTGGACTACAGTAATATACTAGTTGTTAATTGACATCTTTCTCTCCCCCCACCATATCTCCAACAATAATCAACATACCCACCCCAACTGGTATGTAATGACACCTATGTTCTGATACTGTCCAATTGTTTGATAAGTATTTTAATGGTTCCCATGCATGTGCTATATTGAATTATTCCAACATTGGTGGTATGGTGCCATCAATGTACCTGCACATTGTTCTTATTACTACTGTGGTCCCATATATGCATGTGTTCAGTTTGCTATGCAACTGTTCCGTATCTGGTGTCTGGCTTAATGGAAATATCTATGCATGCTGTTATACCTAACCCTGGAATGTGTTGACTATTACTAACTCACATATGATGATGAAATCTAAACACTATAGCACGCTTGGGAAGGCCGGTCCCAGCGGACCCACCTGTCCCACCTCAGCTGGCTGTGGCACCGGGCATGTCTGCTGCCCAACCCAGGACCTCCCTGATCATTGGTCCTGCACCACCTTCGGGTAGAACTGCCTCAGTGGATGGGGCTTGCCCCCCTGGGAGTGGGAGACGGGCACCTGTCACCCATCATCAGGTCAGGGTCATGGTGCGTAGAGAGATCAACCAGTAGTTTGGTGATCTTCTATGCCAGCTCAAGGGCTGCATGTCACAATTAGAGAGTCAGCCTGGCTCTGAGACAGCCAGCAAGCCAACTTCGGGGCTGTAAAGGTGCAGTAGTGACTGCCCATGGGTGGGGACCTCAGTCCCATTGTTTCCACTAGGGGGATCATAGGCTTCCGATTTCCCAACACCCCTCCCCATCAAGGTGCTTACTCCCCACATGTGTCATATACCGCCCCTGTGAGCGTCTTGTTTGGCTTGTTTGTTAACCTACCGCCCCAAATATACCTACTACCCCTCCCCAACATCCCACTCTCACCTTGAAAAAATAAAGGAGTAATCTGTTCCCACAAAAAAATCTCGTCCCATACATAGCTGTCCATTTCGCACACGTGTCCACTGGACACATGTAATCTGGTCTAATTGGCATCACAACTTATTTTTGTTGTCCAAACCCCCTCCCAGGGGTTTGAGTGTCCAAATCTACCTTCAAATTCAGTGTATATGCACAGCTGTTGCTGAAGAAGAAATGGGCAGCTATGGACCTTCTCTACACCCTTCCTGCACATCCCTGGCTATTTTCCCTACTGTCTTTCCCTCTTTGTGCCCCTTTTTTCACCACTTTTCTATCAACCCCTTTTTCTTTTCTTTTAAAGAAATTAGCAACGGGGTAAGTAGGAGTAAGCACTTTTAAGCAGCAGTAAGCAGGTTTAAGCCTGTTTGCTTGGGGGTAAGCAATGCCTACACAGGTTAAGCAATTCAGAAGCTAACTGGGTATAAGAAACTGTAACCGGAAGATAGCAGTGCTTATCTCCACGCAAAAAATAAAAAAATGTACAATAAGCTGGTTGCATAAGATTGCACACCCTTAAACTAATACTTTCTTGAAGCACCTTTTCATTTAATTACAGCTTGCAATCTTCTTGGGTACACACCTGCCATCAATTAAAGAGACTCTGATTAACCGCAAATAAAGTTCAGCTGTCCTAGTAGGATTTTCCTGACATGTACTCAGTTGCCTCCTACAGCAAAAGCCATGGATCACAGAGAGCTTACAAAGCATCAAAGGGATCTCATTGTTGACAGGTATCAGTCAGGAGAAGGGTACAAAAAAACTTCCACAACATTGGATATACCATGGAACACTGTGAAGACAGTCATCAAAAAGTGGAGAAAATATGGGACAACAGTGATGTTGCAAAGAACTGGATGTCCCTCCAAAATTGATGAAAAGACAAGATGAAAACTGGTTAGGGAGGCTGCCAAGAAACCTACAGCAACACTGAAGGAGCTGTAGGAATTTCTGGCAAGTACTGGTTGTGTACTACATGTGACAATAATCTCCCATATTCTCCATATGTCTGGGCTATGGGGTAGGGTTGCACAGAAAAACATCCAGGCCCAGCTAAAATTTGCAAAACAATACATCAAGTCTCCCAAAAGCATGTGGAAAAATGTGTTATCATCTGATGAAACCAAGGTTGAACTTTTTGGCCACAATTCCAAAAGGTACATTTGGCATAAAAACAACACTTCGGAACAAAAGAACACCATCCCCATGGTGAAGCATGGTGGTGGCAGTATCATGCTTTGGGGTTGCTTTTCTTCAGCTGGAATTGAGCCTTTAGTCAAGGTGGAGGGAATTATGAACAGTTCCAAATACCAGTCACTTTTGGCCCAAAACTTTCAGGCGTTTACTAGAAAGCTGAAGATGAAGAAGAATTTCCCCTTTCAACACGACAATGACCCCAAGCATACATCCAAACCAACAAAAGAATGGTTTCACTGGAAGAAAATTAAAGTTTTGGAATGGCCCAGCGGGAGCCCAGACCTAAATTCAATAGAAAATCTGTGGGGTGACCTGAAGAGGGCTGTGCACAAGAGATGCCCTCGCATTCTGACAGGTTTGGAGCGCTTTTGCAAGGAAGAGTGGGCAAATATTGCCAAGACAAGATGTGCCATGCTGATAGACTCTTACCTAAGAAGACTGAATGCTGTAATTAAATCAAAAGGTGTTTCAACAAAGTATTAGTTTAAGGGTGTGCACACGTATGCAACCAGCTTATTGTATGTTTTTTTATTTTTTTAATTGTTCCCCTAACAGATTTGTTTGTTTTTCATTTGAATTGTACAAGTTATAGGTCACATTAAAGGTGGAAAAAGTTTTGAAATGATTTATTGTGGTCTCATTTTTTTATATCACAAAAACCTGGCATTTTAACAGGGGTGTGTAAACTTTTTATATCTACTGTAATGTGCTTACTAATACGGTATGCTAGATACCACGGTGTGCCACAGTTAGCCATCAGTAGGCCTCCCGGTGATTAAAGTTGCCATCATCTTTTTGCATATTGAATTATGAGCCTGTGGAACATACTAACTATAAATATCTTGTCCTCCGCTGCAAGTTGCTTATGGTTAACATCACAGATTTTATGATCAGCCAGCGATGCAACTAGGCCATAATTACCTTTTCTGGGTAAAAGTTTTTGTCACTCTCAACTTAGACTTTTTTTTTTTGCAGTAGGTGCCCACCAGTCTTCCATCTGTTACTACTTATTGATATTCGATTTACATGGGTAGAGCCACCACTAGCTTTAGTCCCAATCCAAGCCTTTAACTGCATTGTACATCAGGGGATGACCATAAATTCACCCCAGGGGTTCCATCTGTGTCCTTGTTGGACAGTGGCAATTGATGCTGATCATGGAAGTAAGGATAGAACTTGGCTAGGCTTGTAAGGGCCCTAGGGCCATTAGCCTAGTAACTTCCTATGATCCTATGATCTTGGGACAAGTCCTGGATCTATGTATTACCAAATGGTTTTGTGGAACAGGCAGATCAGCATGGATTCTACAATGTCCTTTGAGGGTCAGGTCCTGATTCTGTTCAGGATCATGTCCAAGCAGATATGCAAGACTAGGCAGTGGTTAGCATATTGCTGTCAACTTCTAGTAGCTAACAGACAAGTAGGCAGTTACATAAGGTCTGCCTTGCCCAGAAACATTGCTCATTGCTTCCAGTGAAGTGGAATGCCCAAAGCATTGCTTATTAATTCCAAGACAGTGGTATGTAATGGGGCTTTGCAATGCATGCTCATACCTCCACTTGTGATATGATCAGATGGTCCCACTTCTTTATTGACAAGAACATCCATGTGATTACCTCTGTCCACCAGTGATCCAAACATTGACAGTTTGCTTTGAGCACCACCCTCCCCAGCTGAAGAGAACCTTCCAATTCAACTCTTCTTCCTCACCAGCTCCAACAGGTACCCAAGCCAGTAATCAAACTTTGGTCACCTGCATTCTAATTACTGCTTCTGTAGTTCTGGGGAATATTTCAGGCAAGACATTTGGAAACCAAGATGATTAGGATTTTCCCCTAAATATGCAGATAGTGCTGGTGTGGCTTGTAAGAATGCAAATGTATATTATGCATCATAGTCTGGTCCCAGTAGGCTTAAAACACATGACCAAGTTAAGCGCTAGTTTAATTTTATTTATTTATTGATTTATTTTACATTTGTTAACCGGGTTAGTCCAAATGAGTTTGCAAACAAATCCATTTTCAGTGGAAACCCGAGGGAAAAATACCCAGCAACATAAGTAAAGATAAAGTGACAATATACAAATATTAAATAACAATCACAATACAAAATAAGTGTAAAAAAGTAAAGGTTATTAACTATTTGCATTGCTTTGATAGTAAGCATCCCATTTTCAGTGGAGACCCAAGGGGAAAGAGCCCCAGCAAGCATAAGCAAAGATAAATATGCAGGACAAAAACTTAAAAATAACAGTGCAAATACGAAATTAATTATAAAGAGAAAAACAAAAGAAAAATTATGAACATTAAGGGTTGCACTTATAGCAGTGGTCTAAATTTACTACATATAAGAGTAAAAACAAAAGGATAATAGTTCAAAAGAAGGAAAATGTACAGATATTGATAGGAAGTGGGGGGAAATATACTGTGGAGAATGTGAGGGGGGAGAGAAAGGAGGTGGCTATAGTAGTAGAGCTGTGGGTTTAGGAGGTTAGTCTAAGCAGAAATTAGAACAGAGAAAGAAAGTTAGGAGATGCAACAGGTTATACAGTAGGACAGATAAAGACTATGTGTGGTCAAAGCAACAGCATAATTTCAAGTTTAGTAGGTGGGATTTAAGCTCCTTTTTAAAACAGGGAAAGGAAAGGTTGGATCTAATATGGAGAGGGAGTTTGTTCCAATTTAGTGAGACAGACCTCCAGATTTACTATTCCTCTGTACAGGACTAGCTTAGTCCTGCACAGAGGCAGCTGTTTAGGGGCAGGATGGCAGCACGCAATGTATATTAATGAGGTTAACTGCCTGAGCTCCTAATCTTACAGAGCGTGTAGAAGTGCAGGGGGCATGTCTGAGAGCAGAGCTTTCAGAATATACACGCCCCTGCAAGAAAGAACAGCAGAAAGGCCCAAGAAATAAGCGAGACCACTCATCGGTGACCGCATAACCCCACCAACATTGCCCCTGGTGTACAACAGCAAGTAAACACAAATAAAATGAACAAACCTGTATTTTTTTTTTTTTAAAGCTGATTAAAGCTAACTGTGGGTGTGCTGGTGTGCTCATCGCTTAGCTACGGTTAATGCAGCTTAAATGGCTGAAGAGGATAACAAGGAAGATATATGCAAATGAAGCAGCATAGCAATAGTGTAGTGGGCAGAGCATTTGCTTTATAAGCAGGCATTCCCGGTTCGAGTCCCACTGCAGCACATTCCATTTTCCATGGCAAAGCACTTTATGACCAATATTTTTGTTGCATAACCCACTAAATAACATATATTTATGAACTGGAGTACTGCAGTAAATGCACATGTGAGGTGTCAGTGTCATAATGAATAAAGCACCAGTAAGTTTAAGCACCAATAAGCAGTAGTAAGCATAGTTAAGCACTAGTAAGCGGGTTTAAGACCTTTTGAGCAGCGGTAAGCAATGTGCACACAGGTTAAGCAATTCTAAAGCTAACTCTTTGTAAGCATATGTAACCAAAGTTTAGCATTGCTTACTCTTGTGCAAACCCACTTACAAATGCTCAAAAGTGCCTTAATCACTCTGTATCCAATGGCCCTTGTTCTGCCCATCAACAAAATAAACAGCCATGCAGGTCACGAACCCATGACTCTATACACCATAGTCACAGTAGCTGACCACCAAGCCATCACAGAAATACAGACGAATGAGGTATCAGCAAACAAGTCTTCACCATAGTAAATCCAAACTGAACCTGTGAAAGGAATCAGTATACAGACATATGTGCCTTAACCCACTACATAACATAAATATGTGAACCAGAGTACAGCAGTAAAGCCAGAAGTTGGGTGTAATTGTAATAGAGTGTTAAAGTCCCAAATAAAACACAAGGACCCCCATACAGTGTACGTACACATGAATCATGGATACCAGGCATACATATAAGGTGTAATGAATTATAATTCAATGCCAAAAAGGAATTATAATGCAAAGTCTAATGTAACAAACTCTAAGCATTGCTCAGGCCAGCTTAGGAGGTATAAGCAATGTGTAGGCCAGCTAACTCAATGTGCCCAGTGTTATACCCCTGTAAATAATGCCAACCTTAGGTAAGCAGGTTTGCCCATAGCTTAGCCTTTTCAAAACCAGCCAATCATGGAAAAGTGTGGGAAATTGGCCCTACTTAAACCCAAGAAGTGGGAATACATCTCATAACTAGTTGCAGCCTCCCCTTGCAGGCACAATGGCAGTAAGATGAGAAGGTGTGCACTTTCGGGTGCACTGCTGGTGCATCCAGGAGTCCAAGGTCATGGCAGGACTCCTTGTCAAAGACCATGATCAGAGACTGCTGCAGGGCCAGTACCAGGGCTCCCAATATAAGGCGGAGGCCTGGGACTGTCTCACCCATGACCTCACCAGTGCCAATGGCATACCCCGAACTGGTGAGCAGGTCAGGCACCACTATGCCAACCTGAAGCAGCATAAGGGGGACCTCTTGGAGGAGTGGTGCCAAGAGGCTAGAGCAGCAGGGGATGTTCCAGTCGTGTGTAAGTATCACCCCACTATGTGTGTAATAATTGCCTGCTCAGGTGTATCATGGATAGGTATGGCTAAATATTCCTCTTATGTCCTCCACAGCTGTAATGGAGTGGGCCGTGATCTAGGAGGCCCACGTCAGTTGCCTGGCGAGGTTGCAACATGAGGCAGGTTAGTAATACTCATGCATTTACAGTCATAGGAAATAAAACTAAAAGTAGTAGTAAATTAATTGCCTGTATAAAACCTGTATTGTTCAAGGCAAGTACTGCATACACTAGAGAATATGGCAGGGAGACTCTCATATCGTTTGTATGTCAATAAAAGTGTAATAGCCTGACAATAAAGGTCAAACTGCTCATATGGTAATGTAGAGTAGCAATCTTGTAATAATACTGTGGTATTAAGCACTGTTACCCACACTGTGCACAATAAATTGAATGTGTAGGAATGCCTCTATATGACAGGCGTAATCCCCAGAGGCCATTTAGTACAACTGAGACACATAGACAGAAAACAGGGAAAATGCAGACAATAAAATCTGAATAGCACATGCAACTGACATGTGAACTGTTGACTTTTTAGCACACACAGCCATGGTTTGAATCCTCCCAGTGGTAGAACTCTGCATACAGAATCATACCTCACGACTGTATAGATATGTCCAGAATGTCCAGTATAGTGGCCCATATATGTTGCATATCAACCTGTCCCCCTGGGAAATTAGTGAGGTGATTCCAGACGTATAGGCAGCAAACAGGAACTACAACTGATTGACACACATCTATTAGAACAAAGCTGGCACACTAGCAACTCCCCAATATCTTATGAGACTAAGAAACCAAGTATGTCTCATTTACACACTAACTTGTCAAGTTGTGGTCAGAGTGTGTACAGTAACAGAGTGAGATGTATGTGCATAATAGTAATGTGGAATCTGGTACTGTGTGTGGGAACATTCAAGTAGTGCTAATAAACATTTCTCCCACAGGTCTGTCAGATACCAACTCTGTGCCCAGGAATACAAGAATGATACCCAGTACTGCTACTGTTTACATTGGTATTGTATGGCAGTGCGACTGATGCAATTGCTCTGAATAATGAGGTATTACACCTCACTGTTGCCCACACTGTCCTACAACATATAACTGTCTACTAAATCTGTATGAGTGTTGTAATACAAGGTCAGAATGCAAAAGCACAGGGGATTAATAAGACAGAAAGCAGATAGGAGATATGCAGCAATATCTACATAGCAGACACAACTGTGATTGACAGTGTTTAAGTTGTAGCATACACAGCCATGGTCTGAATCCTGGGAGTGGATGTAGGCTGCATACAGAATCATACCCCACAACTGTACAGATGAGGCCAGAATGTTCAGTATATGGGCCCATATCTGCTACCTGTCCCCCTGTCAAGTCTGTGGGATGATCCCAGATGTTTAACCAGCAAATAGGGAATACAAGTGATTGTCAAACACCTATGAGAACAAACTTGTCACTGAAGCAACCCCTGAAACTGTTAGGAGAGTAATATTCCAAGTATGTCCTATCTACACAACCATGTTGTCAAGCTGTGAACAGAGTGTGTACAGTAACAGAGTGAGATGTATGTGCATAATGTTGTGTCTTTCAGCTTTTCCCGGTTAGGGGTCGCCACAGTGGAACTCCAGTCCGCTAATGATTGGCAGTAGATTTTTACGTGCCGAGTTGCCAGCCCTGACGCACAACCTTCAATGAAGGTACGCCCATCCATGCATGTCTCCACACAGAAGACGCTCTAGCTGAGAATCAAATAGGACAATGTCTTACTGTGAGGCAACAACGCTACCGCAGCACCAATACTAATGTGTAATCTGGAAGTTTGTGCTGCAACAGTCAGGTAGTGCTAACAAACATTGCTCCCACAGGTACGTTGGATACGAACACTGTGCTGTGAAATACAGACCATTAGAACCTGTACTGGTACTGTTCACTGAGGTATTGTAGGGAATTGTGAGTGTTGCAGTTTCTCTGAATAATAAAGTATCACTGTCACCCACACTGTGCTACATAATATAACTGTGTAAGAAAGCATGTATATGTGTGTATCAGGTCACGAAAGGTTGAAGAGGGCAATATTCTAAATATGTCATGGCACACCAGCATGTGGTCAACACATGGCCAGAGTCTGTGCAAAAATAGTTGGATAGCTATGTGCACAACATCAACCTGGAATCAGGGAGTATGTGTAGAAACAGTTAGTTAGCGTTAACAAACATTTGCTCCACAGGTATACCAGGTAAGAGGTGTATACTGCAGGTAAAACCAGTTCAAGTGTAATGATGATGACAACCATATCACAGTCCAAACTAAGGTTATAGGGTAGTGTAGTAACACTTGTAAGGTACAGATAACAGCACTGACTAGGAAAGTAATGTGGACTACAGGAATATACTAGTTGTTAATTGACATCTTTCTCTCCCCCCACCATATCTCCAACAATAATCAACATACCCACCCCAACTGGTATGTAATGACACCTATGTTCTGATACTGTCCAATTGTTTGATAAGTATTTTAATGGTTCCCATGCATGTGCTATATTGAATTATTCCAACATTGGTGGTATGGTGCCATCAATGTACCTGCACATTGTTCTTATTACTACTGTGGTCCCATATATGCATGTGTTCAGTTTGCTATGCAACTGTTCCGTATCTGGTGTCTGGCTTAATGGAAATATCTATGCATGCTGTTATACCTAACCCTGGAATGTGTTGACTATTACTAACTAAGATATGATGATGAAATCTAAACACTATAGCACGCTTGGGAAGGCCGGTCCCAGCGGACTCACCTGTCCCACCTCAGCTGGCTGTGGCACCGGGCATGTCTGCTGCCCAACCCAGGACCTCCCTGTCCGTTGGTCCTGCACCACCTTCGGGTAGAACTGCCTCAGTGGATGGGGCTTGCCCCCCTGGGAGTGGGAGATGGGCACCTGTCACCCATCATCAGGTCAGGGTCATGGTACGTAGAGAGATCAACCAGCAGTTTGGTGATCTTCTATGCCAGCTCAAGGAGCGCATATCGCAATTAGTGAGTCAGCCTGGCTCTGGGACTCAGCCAGCACAGCCACCTTCAGGGCTGTAAAGGTGCAGTAGTGACTGCCCATGGGTGGGGACCTCAGTCCCACTGTTTCCACTAGGGGGATCATGGGCTTCCGATTTCCCAACACCCCTCCCCATCAAGGTGCTTACTCCCCACATGTGTCATATACTGCCCCTGTAAGCGTCTTGCTTGGCTTATTTGTTAACCTACCCAACCTACCACCCTAAATATACCTACTACCCCTCCCCAACATCCCACTCTCACCTTGAAAAAATAAAGGGGTAATCTGTTCCCACAAAAAAATCTCGTCCCATACATAGCTGTCCATTTCACACACGTGTCCACTGGACACATGTAATCTGGTCTAACTGGCATCACAACTTATTTTTGTTGTCCTCACCCCCTCCCAGGGGTTTGAGTGTCCAAATCTACCTCCAAATTCAATGTATATGCACAGCTGTTGCTGAAGAAGAAATGGGCAGCTATTGACCTTCCCTACACTCTTCCTGCACATCCCTGGCTATTTTCCCTACTGTCTTTCCCTCTTTGTGCCCCTTTTTTCACCACTTTTCTATCAACCCCTTTTTCTTTTCTTTTAAAGAAATTAGCAAGGGGGTAAGTGGGAGTAAGCACTTTTAAGCAGCAGTAAGCAGGTTTAAGCCTGTTTGCTTGGGGGTAAGCAATGCCTACACAGGTTAAGCAATTTAGAAGCTAACTGGGTATAAGAAACTGTAACCGGAAGATAGCAGTGCTTACCTCCGCGCAAACCCGTGCAAACCCGCTTACAATTGCTCAAAAGTGCCTTAATCACTCTGTATCTAATGGCCCTTGTTCTGCCCAGCAACAAAATAAACAGCCTCTGTAAGGCACGACCCCAGGACCCTGCACCCCATAGACAAAGTGATTTACCACTAAGCCATGTCAGATACACATAACCCGGTTGTATTCACAAACATGTCATCCAGCCCAGTCATTCAACAGTGCAGAGAATGTAGTCCAACATTTAGATGTATGTGTTTAAATATATTAACATCTAAACAGATACAACATATCTATATATGTAGATATATATATATATATATATATATATATATATATATATATATATATATATTTATATATATAAACATATATACATGCAAATGCCTACATCTATAGATATATATGTCTACATCTATATGTCTAAATATATACAGTAAGTTACATATATATAAGTGGATATATATATATATCTATGCAGGTATATACGGACGTAGTTATATATATGTAAGCATATATAAATATCTATATAGGAATATATGGACATCCATCTGTAGATAACAATGGGAAAATAACTAAAACATATATGTCTACATGCACTGTTAATGGAGTTGAGAGGCCCCAAACAATATACATCTTGTACGAATAGGTATACCCCCCACAGCCAAACACGTCCACCCTGCAATACACTACCAAGTGTTGCAGATCCCATAACCAGGACCTGATACGACATGGGCACAAGATGCTAACAGTACTACATCCCACCTGTATGATGTCAGGCTGGTACTGGTAACATATCATGCAGTACAGTCTGGCTCCCATAGGAAATGTACAATGTGGAAGCTATCAACATCCCCAGGATACATATACACAGACACATATATATGCAGATACAATATATATATATATATATATGTGTATATATGTATATATATATGCACATACATATCTATATATATATATATATATATATATATATATATATATATATATATATATATACACACACACACACACACATATATATGTGACTACATATAGACACGCAGAGATATGTATAGTAAGATACATATGTAGAAGGTGCACACAATATGGAATAGTCACTATGCCTACAGTTAACACCAAAACCTTTATTTGTATACTATTACAGTCATATAGCTGTTCAGACACTGACATCCATATAAACAGAGTAATGCAACTGTGAAACAGTTATACTAATACAGTAGTCTGGAAAGGTTCACAAATGTTGGTGTCCAGGCCAAGCCCTTCAAATAGTACAATAGTAAAGACAGACTGGGCCACAGGATACCAAAGAATCAACAGTAAGTAATGCAGGTGTATAGTTCAGCAGCCTCTATCTACACTCTGTACACAGTTACTAGGTGGTAAAGACTTTAGTTGACACAATGGGATGTAACTGTTACATAAGAAGGCATAACTGACACTATCACAAGCACACTGACAAACAGAACAGTATGGATGGCAGGAGGCAGTAGGCCTGCATTAACCCAATTTATGTAACTAATTTAAATATAGGTAAATTGTATAGTACTGTACATCCAGATACCTTAAGGCAGCTCACCCCTGATACCCCCTCATTTTGTAACAGCCTAGATTATGTATGGTGCATCCCCCTCTAGACTCAATAATACAGGGCCATATACCACTGTTACATACACTGGCCTCTGGAGTGCATAAGGGCACACATGTATTGTGTAGATGAAGCCCACACATGTATGGCCCCAGATCTACTGTATGTGTGGGGATGCAACAGCAGTGGACTGACAACAGGAATGGCAGCATGATATACTCACAGCACACTACAGAACAACCCCTGACAGCATGTCATATGTGCAAAGCTTGGTATGTAGGTGGAGGACAGAGGCTGGAACACAGGCCCATATGTGGAAAACTGTTGCCATACACTAAGCAAGTCGCTGGTGTTATGGGATAGTCTGCAACATACCCTTAGTCAGGGATTTGAAGTTAGAAACATAAATGGATGTAGCCCTGTACTGATAGCACTCAACACACACACACTGCCAGTGAAATATCTGACACAGGACCTTTGTGGTGGACAGGCACACCTCTGGCCATCAAGAGGATAGGCTCACAGTTGAGAACTATGCAGACAGACTGCATTCCAAGGTAAACTAATATGTACACACAAACTCTGTAACACCAGTACTATACAAAGCATAACACAATTCTGCTCACACTCTGTCTGTAGTTCTGGAACCTCCTACAAATATGTAGCTGGCCTGAGTGTGCCGGTTCCCCTGTAAGAGGTATTGCTACCTGCTGTCTGTAACACTGATGCCCACACACAGGAAGGATGTCCATGACACAGGAAAGGTAAAGGGACCATGCCCACATGATTTAGGGATTTATAGTAGGTGGTTGCCATGACAGTGGTAATTGAAAGTACTACACAGCAAGCTGCATGCAGTTAGCAAGTGGAGGACACTGATTGGTGCAGAGGCCATCACCTGATCATGTGCATCACCTACTAAAGCCATGCTGCAGTCTTTTCAAAGCAGCTCAATCCATTTACTGGAGAGAGAGAGAGAAAAAAAAATTAAGAGGAAGAAAGACAAAAAAACTTCAACAAATAAAAGCCTAAGGCAAAGGCATCTAGCCAGCATTCATTCATCAAGACATCATTCCCACAAGAGGTATGTGAATTATATATACATGTAATAGAATGTAGTACCTGGTCCATAATAATGGGATAGATGATGTGGAATGATTTATATGTGCCATCAGGTGTTGTGATGATGTTCAACTGAACAACTGCTATGGACAATAGTGTCTGTCCCTGTGGGTAGTGGGCAATAGCCATCACCTGTGCAGGTCAGCACTGACTGACCAGATGTAAGCCAACATAGTGTGTGTTGTGTAATGGGAAGTATGTATATTATGTGGCCAATAGCTGGTGGTGGAAATAATGCCATTATGATGGACATGTGGGACCCGTGGCCCACCACTGGCCGGATACTGAGGTTAATCTGTAATGTAGCATGCCAGAATGCCATAGGTGTGTAATAGGGTTACCTGCAATCGGGTCCTACATATACCTCCCTAATGTCAGGCCGTGTCCATATGTGGCACCTGTCTGTGTTGTAGCAAGGCAGAACAGTGCAGCTGTGCAGGAAGGTGTTGTGAGAATGTGGAGCTGATGTCTGAATGTTCCCCACATATAGGTATTCATATGTGTACATATGTCACATATATAATATATAACGATATAGATGTATATCAGCATGTATGTCCACAAATATACAGATACCCATGTGTAGACATATATATGTACACATATATACATCACATACATCTACACATATATAGATATATACCTATATGCACATGTTTATATATATACAAACACACACACAAACATATATGCATGTAAAGACATGTCCTCTATATTACTACCACAGTGATGCGTGTTCTGTGTGAGGCACCAGCACACATAGCAATACACACAGATATCTATAGCTGGCAGTGTATGCAACATGGACGGGTATGTCACATTATTCCCTTGTTGCGACCACATTGCCCCATCTGTGAAGTATGCAATGGGAATATGGGGAAGTATGGCAGGTACACTTGTGGAGGTGGTCAGGACTGGTAGAGATAGAGGACAGTCTACAGGGGTGGTATGTGACACGTGGTGGGTAAACACCCTGGATGGTGTGTGTGGTCTGTGCTGTGGATGCCCCATGGGCCCCAATATGTGCACAATGGGAACAAGTCTCCCACCCACTGCTACTCATAATGGCAGTCCATGTTCTGAAGGTGCCTGGTCTGGAGGCTGAGCAGGAGGAGCATGCTGGCCCTGTGAATGTGTACTGGGTGCCTCTGACTGATGTAGCACATCCCACATGTGTCTGTGGTGCCTGGTATGGAAGAGACCCCTCAGGGGACAGGAACATGTCTGTGTGTGCCCCGAGGGGGGGAGACAACATCCCCTGGGTGGTTCCACATGATGGTATTGCTGGACCAGTACATGAGGAGGCCCCAGGTTGGGACACACATGTGATGTGGCCAGGTATCATGGGCAGATGGGTTTGGAGAGGTAGATCTGCTGGTCACTAGAACATATACATGTTATTGTGGCACTGTTATAGAACATATGTTGGTAATAATAGTCTACACAATCCCGGTACATGTTCAACAGCATGCATAGATATCCCCAATAATACAGAATGTCAAATGTGCAGCAATCCCAAAGCAGCCATACCACTGGCATATATGGAACTATAGTGGCCCTGACAATGGCATGCAGGTGAATAGTCTGTAACAAGCCAGCAATTATAGTGTCCACACAGGGACATGGCTACAATCACATAGCAGAAAGTGTGGTACAATACAATATCTGTCCCTCTGGTAGGTAAGCTGTAGCCATACTTAATGAGTTGTGTGTACAGTTTGTTGAAGCTGATATGGTAGGGTGGTGACAGAGATGTGTATTATGAACTGTGGTACCCTTGCTGTATGAGTTGCTCAGACCTGTTTCCATCTTTATGTCTTTCAGCCAAGATGTCACATGCATGGTTGCCCACCTATTCCCAAGCGGAGAATGATGTGGTGATATCACACTTGATCCAGCACTATCCAGTGCTGTTTGGCAGGGCCACACATGAGCAGCAGAAGTGGACCGCCCTGTGGAATGACCTAGTTCACAGGATCAATGATGTCGGACTGCACAACTGTAGTTATGAGCAGGTCCTGCATCATTGTACTGACCTGCTTCGCAATGTCTGTCAGCATGTTGCTGCAGTCCGGGGGTATCACCTTGCCACGGGGGGGCCATGCCATCCATCCCCCCCTGACATGTGTGGAGGAGCTCCTGGCCAGCCTCGTGGCACCTGCCTGTCTGGACAGCCATCAACCACTGGACTCCTTCATGGAGGAGGGTGTCACCCACAACCTGGCCAAGGAGCATGCAGGTAAGGACACAGGGCACATCAGTAGACCACTGTTGTGTATACATCCACATTGGTACAGGTAGATCATGCATATCTGGCATGTCATAGATATATTGTTTTGCTGCATTGTAGTGATAAACAGATGTCCAGATGTGGTAGTATCATGGGACTGTACCATTGATGTATTGTAATACTTCACCCACCCTGTAGCACTGCCACAGGTGTGGCCACTGACATTGCATCTCTCTCCCTCTTATGTAGGTCCCTCCTGGATACCACCAAGACAGCAGCCTGTAGCTGGTGATTATGTTTTATGTAGATGCTTGCCAACAACTGGCATGCAATGGCGATGGTATATTCCATGCACACATCTAACACACCTACCCTGAATGCATGCTGTACATGTGCATTTATTGTTGCATTGAAATGCACAGTCTCGCAGGGGTGACCATGATGGGGTATTGGAAGGGTATTCAGACTCCTGCATGCTAACTAACGTCCTGCATTGCGGAATGTGTCTACAGGGAGTAACATGTTGGTGGTAGACATGGCCTACAGTAGGGACATGTTCGAAACAACACCCATATACAGTGCAAATATACCTGTAGGACAATGACAACTGCTGCAGAGATACACTATGGCCTAAGGCATTAGTGTAGTCCACATTATCAGCTGGGTTAGGCTGCAACATGTGGTGTTCAGTGTATGGGACACTGCAAAGTGACTCACATGTGTAGGGCTTACTTGTCATGCATCTGCATAAAGGCTGAAGGAGGGTGTTCAACATGACACACCAGTGCACTGCAATAGGGATCCTAAGGATGCTAGGAATGGTCCTATCTGCACATAGTCAGGTTCAAGACCTATGGCAGCCATAACCCTACCCACACAGCAATGGTGATGGCAGTGTGTGAACACCATGGGATGTGCACATGAGTAGACCTTGCAATCATGCAGAATAGGGGGACATGTGTAGGGCAGACTGAATATACACTGGCAAATGCAGATGGCCCATGCTGGTATAACCCTGCCAGGAGTAGTGACTGCTGTAGTACACACAACAAGATGTGCAAGGAACTGTCATGATAAGGGTGTGCACACATATGCCCACACAGTGTGTATGCATTGCAGTCAGCGGCCGGACACCTAACACAATCTGTAGACTCTGCATGTGAAAGTACAGGACATATGTCACATATTGGGCTCGGTTTACTATTGAAATTATGATTGAACATGGTCGAACGGCCACTTCTGTGACACATTTACGCAAACCGAAACCGCGAAAATCGTTCGCAACCAACGGGCATTCGACATTCGACATTACCGGCTGCACAACACCTCCACACCCATGCTATGATGGTTCACGCAGGGGTGATGATATGCCGTTCGCACAATTGGGTTCGACCACGGTGACATTTTCCGCTTTCCGCCAAGCAGTCGAGTCGCACATAGTCGGATCGGCATTTCAATAGTAAACCATTGGGCTCATATACTGCTAAGATATGTGGTGATGTTGTCCCATGGCAGATCAAGGATATGTGTGTAAAATCAATAAAGGTGTGTATACCCCCCCCATAGCCACAGTATGCTCTGATGGTTGTCAGTGTAAGAGTATTGGATTGGTCATACATGGTCTGTTGATGTTGACAGCTGTAAATCAGGCATCAGGCATTCACCAATGACAACTGTCCACATATCATCCCAGGTATGTGTTGCTGAAAACATAGGGTCTGTGAGAAGTACAGCTGACATAACTGACACAGTACTACACATTCCGCAATGGGTTGTACACCTGTGAGTTGTGGTGCACAGTACATGGTAGGGTGCAGAACAGGTGCACAGCAATGCTGTTTACATGGGTGCAGTGGTATCCAGGGGAAGGGGCATCACCTAGTGACACAGCACATGCATCACATACATGTATACTGTTGCTAGCATGGATTGACTATAGCTGCACTGCATGCTGTTCTGTACCATATGTTCTGCATGTTGACAGATGGGTAATAGGAGGCCTGTGTGTACTATCATTGTTCAACCTCACGTGTGTGTGTGTGTGTGTGTGTGTGTGTGTGTGTGTGTGTGTGTGTGTGTGTGTGTGTGTGTGTGTGTGTGTGTGTGCATCCTGGTGGTTAGTTAGTTTGTCTGCAGGGTCACTCTTGTGAAGTGGAGGGAGGTAGATGCATGTAGGATGTGTGTGTGCATGTGCGTGTTTGTGTTGGTAGCCATGTATGCACATGTGTGATTGTGGGGTGTTCATACAGCTGTACCTCACTTTGGGACCTTGCAGTACATGGACACGGACTGCTACATTACACACCGGGAATACCTGTCATGTGTGTAATCACAGGACAGCAAATAGTATAATATTGTCTGTAGCATGGAACAGGCATGCAGAGGGAAGGTAGACACCAGGTACACCCTTAATATTGCAGTCAGCAGGGAGGACACCTACAGCCCATGTATGCAGCACTATAGATGCATTGGGGAAGTACTAGTCAACACCAGGGAGTGTATCCAAATATTACAGTTGTCACATAATAGGCTGAAGGAGCAGCATATCTGGCATGTACTGAGCATTACATACACATAACACACCAGTGAGAGATATTATGGATACAACACAGTAGCCCACACATATAGGGGCCATGCACATCATGTCCGGACATACAGACGGTGCATACCTAATGACAGCAGTGAGGCCATGTAAAACCACTACACACAGGTCAGACAGGTAAAGCAGCAACAGGCCTTGTGTTGTGGCTGCTTTTGTGGGCATTTATAGAACTGAGATGTTAATGAGTGGTATTAGTGATTATGATGCAGGATGGGGTAACGCATGGACATATACGTGGGACTGTCTGTAAAGCCATGGACAGGTAGGTATTATGGAGGTGTGTGTGTGTGTGTGTGTGTGTGTGTGTGTGTGTGTGTGTGTGTGTGTGTGTGTGTGTGTGTGTGTGTGTGTGTGTGTATGTATTGTTAGGTAATGCTGTCCAGGTTTTAAAGTGCATTTATTGTTTTCCCCCACAGGTGGTGAGGTGGGTCAGGGTCCCTCCTGCATGCAATCTGATGTCTGTGTCCCTACAGACACCGAAGATGATGATAGTACTGTCGAGGCACAGATGGGGTTGTCAGGGGCCAACACTACACCAACATTTGATATCCCCCTTTTAGCCACCCCGACCCTGCACACAGTTTCAGTGCCTACACATACCCCATCACTAGTGGCCATAGCGGAGGAACAGCTGGCGTTTGCTAGAAGTACACAGGGAAGTGTGGTAACTATGCCTACTGTGTCTGGTCACAGCAGGCATAGCTGGATGGCCAGCAGGAGCACAACATAGGCGGATGTCCCAGGGTGCTTGTGATAGGGCCGCTGGACATCATGCCCCTGGCTTAGGCGACATAGCTGGTACCAGCAGGTGCATGTTTCAGGCTGTAATGGTAGCACAGGCACATATGGAACATTACACCAGACAGGGCCTGAGGCTGCAGAGGGCTGCTCTTGCATCTGTAAGCAACAACCTCCGTGAACTGTCGGGTGCCATCCGTGCTTATACTGAGCACATGGATAGACAGCATGATGAGATGATGGCCCTCATTGGCTGTGGTGTGTCCATGCTTCAACGTGTGGTGGGGATGCAGCAATGCCTGCGTGGATGTTGGCCAACAACACCAACAGCTGGCAGTCAACGTGGAAGTGCAAGGATACCAAGGGACTCCTGTAGTGGCAGTAGCAGCCCCAGAAGTGCAGGGGGTGTGCTGTCTACACCACACCACAGCAGGCCACATGCATGTGGTCCTGGCCAGTCCCAGGTGGGATCTGGTACCAGTGGACAATTGTCATCAGCAGGTGAGAGTAGCACATCGAGGCCTGCACCTGGACATGCCCGTGGAACCCCTGGCAGGCACAGTCCACATGTCTGTGGCTGGAGGCAGTGAAATGCACACCCTGCCAGGTATGGTCTGCAGCTGTCCATAAGCACCTGTGTAGGGCAGCCACATGGCAGAACTGTATGCATGCATACCCACACACTATGCAAACACACCTAGGGCAACCCCATACCTGCACACAACACATCACCTTGTCCAGTCCTCCACAGTACACCCCTCACCCACACACATGGTGTCAAATGTATGCCCCCCCCTCGGCCTCTGGCAAGCTAACATCACACCCTGTGCATATGATGATACCTGTACCACATCCCTGTCATCCATACCATCAATGCAGGGACAGGCTGATATGGTTCTGATGCACACGGTGACTGTACAACATTGTACCACAGTACTGCAGTGTAACATGTAGGTAGTAGAGTGTAATGCATATATGGGAGGTAGTGTAGTCATCCAGCAATGATGCCTTATAGCTGTTAGTAACACTGGTTGGATGTGGTCTCTTTAATGTTATCCATTTGTGTTGTAGGTATACATGTGTCGGCACTAGGATGCCCTTTGCATATGATGAGACCTGTGCCACATCCCTGTCATCCATACCATCAATGGAGGGACAGGCTGATATGGTTCTGATGCACATGGTGACTGTACAACAGTGTACCACAGTACTGCAGTGTAACATGTTGTAGGGAGTAGAGGGTAATGCATATATGGCAGGTAGTGTAGCCATCCAGCAATGATGCCTTATAGCTGTTATTAACACTGGTTGGATGTGGTCTCTATAATGTTATCCATTCATGTTGTAGGTGTACATGTGTCAGCATGTGGATGGTCTGCAGTCATATTCCACAATGGGGTCTGTCACTGTGGTGACACCATGGCTGTGACATATCTGCGGTATAGTTGAACACATGTCACAGGTTACCACACCAGTTATTCCCTGTGCTACATGGAAGGGTGGCCTGCTGAGGAGTGTATACCCTGCACCCTGATGTAGACCCATCCACATACACGCACACTGTTACCTGGCAACAATGGGAAGACTCCTACCTAGCTATGTAGTGATATTTAAGTGTGTGGCTTACATTGCACACACCACACAGCATTTAGGGTGAGGTGTGTCCCAGGTTACATGCAGAACATCCCCAGACATGTACAGTATGCTAATGGGGGATGTGATGGGTGTATTTGGACAATACGTAGTGTGACATACCATCTTATACACAATTACAGACACATAACAGCCAGACACACATCTGAGATACCAAGGCCTATCTCTGCTAACTAACCTGACCATTTGTAAAATGTGGTACAGGTAGGCTGCACACATCACATGCATAACTGGCTTGGATTGTGCTAACAGTTACCTGTATGGTTGATGGTGACAGTGGTAATCATAACATGGTACATGGGACATATACCGGGTGTACCTTGGTGTAATGACAGTGTACACAGCACCCACATCCCCCAGTGGATATTGTACTCCCTGAAACCCATGATGACACTCTGCCATACCCACCATCACACATTGGCTGCAACTGCAATACAACCCATAGTATACCCCAACAGTGGTACTACAGGGATATGCATCTCATGTATATGCCACACACATAGTAGAGTGTTGCATTGTCATGCCTCACCTATGGGCAGCAACAACACTATCTGTACTACTGTGTGGCAATGGGTATTGTAATAGGAGTATGTGGCCTTGGAATGCTGTACCCTACAAATATATGGACATGCAGAACTACAAACACATGCCAGAACACAATGGGTATCCCATGCCTATCACCCCATTTGTAAAACACTGTTGTGCTGGTACTGCAAGGCTTGTGTAGCTGGTATGGGGGAGCTTAACAGAGTACATGCAATGTCCCATACAGCAGCAGTCAAAACTGACTATGGCAATGGGTGTTGCGTTGGTTGTGAAGGCCCACGTGGAATTCCCAATTACAGGTGTACACTGCTATACTCAGTCATGCACACGTACACGTGTCAGTACAGGGGTGCATCCCTGCATGGTCATAGCTGTGTACCTAGCTATTGTCCAAGGGGAGATGGGTTGTGTAGGGGCTGTGTGCACAGTCTGATATCTGACTGGCTTATTAGATACGATGTCAATAAATATGGTGTAGAGCACATATGCACCTCTTACTGCATGACATATGTACAAAATTTGGCAGAGTTTTGGCTGGAGGCACAAACACAGGGCCACTATTGACATGTTGCTGTGATAACCTCATACATTTACTGTTGTAACAGGGTTTGTTGCAACATATGTCCTATGAGGGATATGAAGTCAGTAACTCTCACGACTGTCACCATCTACAGGCTGCAATCCTCACACTACCTTCTGCAGTTCACAGATAGGTGCTCTGTGGGTAACACAAGAAACAAAAGGCACCACACAGTGCCCAGTCTGAAGATGACCCTACTGATGGGGGTTTCCTCATAAACATAGCACTGACATGACAGGTATTAAAACATGTAGGACAGCCACATCCACACACACCCTGTTAAACGAACATTACTCCAATTGCAGTATAGCAGCACTTACAGTCTGCAGTCTAGTCAGGTGCATCCCCCTCCTGTGTGTTGGCCTGCCCCCACAGTGTATGTTGTTAGAGGTAAATCCCCAATCCATCTGTTATGCTGTTTGCCAAACAAAAGATCTAGTTCCTACTTACAGTGAATGAAAAGGCCCACCACCAACAAGATGTTCCTAGATATTGGAGTGTGTTTCCATGCAATTGGCTATGGGAATGTTACCACAACTGTTCCACATGCAATCAGCTAGAGGAGGGCTGCAATTCGTGCAGAGGTCATCAGCTGATCATGAGCATCACTTACAATACACATGCTGCTGCCTAAGCAAAGCAGGTGTAGGTCTCCACATCCACCAGAGAGGGAGTGAGAGAGGCAGACAGAGGCAAAGTAAAGTCAGCGAGGGGTGGGAGAGTAAAACTTAAGCATGTTTGTGTCACACATCTACTGGCACAGGGTATCAAACCCCTGCCGACTATGTAGTACTAATCATTTCTATGCAGTTATTGGATGAGCCACATAGGATACATGTTGAGGAGCTCCCAAAACCTATTTGTGATGGTGAGTGGCATCTGCAACAGGGATATGGTAGCTATACGGTAGGTCTAGTACACGTGCCTGTCCTCATGAACAGGTGCCAGTATCAACACAGTCAAACTCTCACAGGGATGCACACACATTGACATACATGGCAGGGCCAGGAATACAACTCATCACTAGTGAGTTTCCACAGCACATTACTGTGCATGTATCACACGCACCACAGGGGTCATACAGAGGTTATATGGGCAAAGGGTATGTGGAAGTGTCTGACACTGGACAGCATGCTTCAGTATGCCAATGGGGGTTGTAGTGAGTGTGAATGTGATCATACACATCATACAACACACACACACACACACACACACACACACACACACACACACACACACACACACACACACGGTGCCAGGACTGACATGCATGGGTGCATTGCTTCACTGGTGTGTAGTGGTTGACTGCGCTAGACAGCTATACAAGGCTAGGTGATGGGTATACCTTGGCATCAACCCACATGACACTGGTCTGCATTGTGGCTCAGGGGTGTAGTTTCAGGATTTGCCCACACAGGTGGGCATTGTATTCACCATCCAGTCACCTGAGTGACTATTGTGTGTGGCCA
>NC_056733.1:561966393-562006393 GCF_019279795.1 Protopterus annectens
AGATTATTGGGCTGCAGCTTTCCAAAAGGTGTATTTCACAGTGTATGACATCAGCAGCCTTGACAGAGTAGGGCATTTGAATTGTAGTGAGAGTGACTAGCCTAAAAAGCATTGCTCTCTACACAGACACACACACACACACACACACACACACACACACACACACACACACACACACACACAGTTGCCATGTCTGCAATTAGAACTCTTACCTAACTAATCACACTACAGTAGTACGCAGTTATAGGACGCGCCACAGAGATTACTGGGCTACAGCTTTCCAAAAGGTGTATTTCACAGTGTATGACATCAGCAGCCTTGAAAAAGTAGGGCATTTGAATTGTAGTAAGTGTGACTAGCCTAAAAAGCATTGCTCTCTACACAGACAGAGACACACACATTTTCCATGTCTGGGATTAGAACTCCTATCTAACTAGTTTATCACACTACAGCAGTACACAATTATAGGAAGCGCCACAGAGATTATTGGCCTATACCTTTCACAAGGGTGTATTTCAATGTGGATGACCTCAGCAAACTTGTCATAGTACGGCTATGGGGAGGGCAGTGTGTGTGCATGGGCCATAACACATTCATCTAGAGGTTGACACACCACATGTGGGCACACGCAGGGTTATATTCAACAGGTACATGTATACAGCTGCTAGATGACTACTTCCTTGCACAGTCATGTTGCACAGCTAGCACTTGCACCACATAGTCCATCATGTTGACAGCTACCAGTGGCTAAGGTCTACAGTAAGTGACATCCGAACCTCATGTGGTTGTAGCCATTTGGCTGTGTGCTGGGTGGGACAGGCCTCATAATGGATGGCCCCTTGTGACAGTCACTCTATTCCACACATCTGTGTATGTCTATTTTGGCTTATTATAGTGTGTTGTCCTTGGATATATGCCTGCATTCCTATCCAGTGTGTGTATGCAAAGCATGAGTGCTGCATACTGAGGAGTGTCTGCACTAACATCTGCAAAGGCCAGATATGTCTGGTCCACTGTTGTTTGCAGACATGGCCTTCGTTTGTTTGTGTGTGTGAGTATGCCCAGTATGACCTTTCGGTATGTTGTTGGCTGACATTGCCCTCATTTCTCTAAGTCTGTGAGCATGGCCAGTATGCCCTTCTGTATTGAATGTGTGGATCGATTTTTACTGCAGTGCAGACCTTTGTGTTGTACACCTACAGGTAGCATACTGTTTCTGCAGGATATCTGTCAATCATTTGACAATATGGGGACAAACTGTGCAGGGGATAGTGTGTACTGTAGGTGATTGTGTCTGTGCTGCTTCAGCTGCATGGTACTGCTGTTAGCAGAGATATTCAGATATGTGTACTGTTACACACAGTGATGTTCTCTGTCCTCATGTACTGTCAGGTGGACATTCTTGCTCACAGTGATGACTTGTGGGACAAGGGTGATTGCAGCTGTATCCGGTATTGTGGGCAGACACCTACGTACTCATGGTAAGTTATGCCATTCTGGAGGGGGAGCTGCAAACACTTGGTGCTGGGTTTGTGTACCCAGTTCAGCACCTTGGTACAGTGCTGGCAGAGGATCCCATACTTGTCCACCCATCAATATGGCAGTATGGCCATATCTTGCTGTGGCAATGCCTCACAGCTGTACAGATTTGCACATGTTAGTCAGAGGCAGGGGCCATGGCTCAGGACATTTACTCTATTGTGGTGTACGGGCAGGTGTGTAGCCACCCATTTATGTGTTTGCAGCCAGGGATAGTGTGCACACAGCTTGGTGTCAGACCCTGCACATTCCATGCTGCCCATGCTCTCACACCCCCCTCTGTTATTCTAACCTCTTCCATGCATTATACATACATTCTGTGATACTTTCCCAAAGGGTATCACCACATCACAGGTGTGTGTTGGTGTTGGTCCACAGTTCATGCAGTGAGACATGGTGGACATGTTACTGTAGTTTGTCTACATGGCCTTGTATATGGCTTAAATGGAGTGTGTTATGTTGTTATTTGGGTGTCCATGACATAACATGCATTGGCAGTACGTGTGAGACATGGGCCTTTAGCAGGCGCCTGTGAGGCATTAGGTGTTGATGCAGGCCCGATGTGTCAGGCCATTGCATTCTGTCAGTCTTACAGTCCCAGACCACCATACAGTATATTCCCCTGGGGTGACAGGGTTGATGTGATAGTTGTTCATGCCAATACCTTCTAGCAGTCTTGATCAGGTGGTGTGGATGCTGACAGGGTGCTACCTACAACTAGGGACACACCTGCATGGGACACCTGCACTGCATGCTGCAGTCTTCCGCTATTGCCATATACAGGTGGAGTCATACTGTACCCATTCCCCACAGCAGGGATATTGCCAGAGAGGTGCCTGTGGGTGGTGTTTGCATGGTTAGGTGCCTGTGTGCTATGGACACTACATTCATCTGACACACAGATATGCATGGGACATTGCAGTTATGCAGGCATGTGCGGGTATATCAGCTGATTCCCAATACATCGGTCCTACCTCCTTTGTGATTTGCAGGTGTTCAGGCAGACATCACCGGTATCCCCTACTACAGGTCCTGTTATTGTGATGCATACCTATATGTACAAAGACAAGGGTGTTATCATTTCACACTGACACAATCTCTACTGTATGTCTGGGGTACTTTCCCCTGTGTGCTGCTTGTATATCTAACCCAAAAGCCATGCCAAGTCAGTCTTTCAGATGGTGACACATTACCACCATACATTTACAATGGCTTACTGCTTGCATGTGTTATACTGGTGGGGATTGTCTTTGGCACTGCAGTCGGGAAGACTTGTCCCCATCATCAGTAGTGGGCAATGGCCACCAGGTCTTACCTCAACATGCATACATACTGATCACTCTCACACATTATGAAACGCACACCATCCTAACACACTCAGACCTGCATATTGTGCAAATACTACAACCTATCCTGCCACCTTGGCCACCTCTGGCCATCTGTGCTCCACTCGTATTATACCTGCTCATACATGTTACCACATTTCTACACAGGATTGGGGGGCAGACCTGAGTGTCACTACATTTTTGCACTGGATTGGGGGAAGGGGCAGACCTGTCTGTTTCCACATGTCTATATAGGCATGAGAGGGGGGGGCACACCTGACTGTTACTACATTTCTTCATAGGATTGTGAGGGGACACACCTGACTGCTTTTACATTTCTACACGGGATTGGGGGGGCACACCTGACTGTTTTTACATATCTACATGGGAGTGGGCAGGCACACCTGACTGTTACTACATTTCTGCACAGGATTGGGGGGTACATCTTACTATTTCTACATATCTATATAGGATGGGGGCACACCTGGCACATGCACACATTTGCTATGACTGTACTATATGTCTTTTATTCTGCATTCTAACCTATCATACTGACTAGAGGCATATCAGTGTACTACAGGTCTTAGCTTTGGTTGCCTTACATATTAGTGTCTGACTTCCTACCCTTCAGAACTAACATCCCACTGCCTGACCAGCTGTAGTCTGTCTGTGTAGGCCTTGGGGGAGGTTACCCATAGGCATCATTCAGAGGCCATAACACAGGCTCTGTTTTGGTTTGTCTACACCTGTCCTGCTGGCTGAGACTGTTGTTGGTTATGTGAACCTCCCTGACTGGCATATGTGAGTCATATGGACACACATGTCGCCCAGCACATTTCCTGTAATGGGTTTTGTCACCCTTTGTAGTACTGGCCACTATGGTGACTCCAGTATGTGTTACAGATGTCAAGGTGCCACTATGGGTGTCTACTATCTGCTGCCATAACATTCAGCCACCCAATTCCCTTGCATGTTCACATCCATACCATAGATACAGGTAACGACACATTCTACTCCATTTGGCAATTGGTAGGTTGATTGACTTACCTTGTGGGTGTGCCAGGACTGAGGATGGTGCTGGAGGGCTGCCTATGTCAGATGCACATAGTACACTCCCTGTACATGATTGAGTACAGGTAGTGTCATGTTTGGCATCCCTTTTACTGTATGTGCGAGTCAGATAGAGGTGTCATTCCCTGGGTCCCTACTGTGTTAGTGTATGTGTTATGAGTTGTCTCTTTGCCACGGCCGCGGCATACTGGGCATGCCTCCATCTGCCTACTGGGGCAGGCTCAGGTTGTTCCTCCTCCGAGTCACTCTGTGCAGGCCTTAGCATTGGTGGGGGGCTGTGTGGCCCTGCCCCATGCTGTTTCTGCTGCAGCTGTTTCCTCAGGATCATATTGTGTAGCATGGCACATATCATAACAATTTGGGTACATGTAGCTGGTGATTACTGCAAGGCTCCACTGGATGTGTCCGGACACCGGAACCGTGACTTGAGCATCCCAAACACATGCTCTATTATAAATCTGGTCTGTGCGTGTGCCTCATTATGGCATTCTTGTTCAGGTGTGTGTGCATTTCTGATGGGTGTCATCAGCCACATCTCCAGTGTGTAACCAGCACCCCCCCACTAGGTGACCATAGGGGATGTCTCCATTGGCAAATCACCAGTACAGCAGCATCAAATGCCAAATGTGGGAATCGTGATAGCTTCCAGGGCAGCCAGCACACACATTCATTATAATGTCCTGGGCATCGCAGATGACCTGGCAGTTGATGGAGGGGATGCCCCTGCGGTTGATGTAGGCCCTACCCTGATCACCTGGTGGTGCTTTGATGCATATGTGCCTGCAGTCTATAGCACCCACTACCTCAGGGTATTCTGCTGTTTGGTAGAAGAGACGCATATTGCTGGCCAACACCTCATGGGTGTTGAGGAAATATATATGCTCACCAGCATGTGCTGACATGGCATCCAGGAACTGGTGGAATACACTGGATGCTGATGCCTGTGAGATCCCCATGATATCCTCAGTTGAGCTTTGGGAGGTACCTGTGGCTAGTATTCCTAGACCTACACATACCTTGGTATCTACTAGGATGGGTTCCCCTCGGTCAGTTTGGTGTGTCAGGTGTGGCCAGCACAGCTCAACAATTTGCAGGTGATCCCTGTCCACCCTGTAACGCTCCACTATCTCCAGCTCTTGTAGCCACTAGTAGGTTACCCTGGGTCTGTACACTCTTCTCAGTCTCCTCACTGTGGGTTGATCAGCAGCATTCACATCCTCATCACCCTCAGCATCTTGCACATGTTGTTCTATGTTGCTGCTGCAGCCCCACTCATTTTGTAGGTTTGTTTGTTTGTTAAAAGTTCCCCGCTTGTATACACCGGTGATGTAGAGTATAGGAAAAACCAGAGGGGAAGGGGTTTGCATAGTTTATAGTAGTAGTGTTCTGGACTGGGCTGGTCTGCTGCCTGTGTAATTGGCTGATTCTGATACATTTCACCTGCCAGCTATGCTAGTTCTCCTTGATTACCTTCCTCCTGCTGTTTTCCCTTCTCATTGACTTCCTGTTTAAGCCCGGGTGCGCACCGCGCAAACAGAGTTCTCAAATGTGCACAGTGCTACTATTTCTTGGTTTAACCTTTTTTCTTCCTTTAAAACCTAGTGTGTGGCGTGCACACCCGCTTAGACAATGTAAAAAGTGCTAGGCAGATTCAGACACACCCCCTAGCTTAGCTGTGCTTAGCTAGGAGCAAACCTGAACCACAGGGCTCCAATCTGCTTACAGTATGCCTGACACCCCCCCCCATGATGTCAGCTAACTCAGGCTTGCACCAAGCTATTCCTACTCTTACACTGTTGGGACCTGACTAGCATGCTGGGGAAAACTGGGATTCACTATCATTCCCCTCATTTGCATAGGATTGCCTGCTAATGCTTAGTTACATGTCTCACACTGAGCCTCCCCCCTTAGCAACCACTACTCACTGGCCATGTTGTCTTCTGCCTGCCATTGACTTGCATAGCAGAATAGTGATTTTAGTTAGAATGCTTATTTTAACTTTATTTTGTTATTTTCCCCCTGATCCCATTTGCGCGCTGCTGCCCTACACTTAAACAGCCAAGATCGGCAAAAAAAAAATAAAAGTTTTTTTTTTTATGCTTTCAATGCCAATGGCGTTATACTTGGCCATTGGCATGCTTCCTGACTGATATGCAGCCTTTATTTGGGGCTGTCACAGCTCCATTTTGTTTTTTGCAGAAATGTTACTAACCGAGTACATTTCTGCAGATTGCATTAGTCTTGCACAGCCGGCTGCAAGCTTCCTGGATCGCAAATTCACCTCATTTGCATGGATTTCTCCTGAAAATGGGGTGATTTGCATACAGGGGCTTAGTCCGTGCAGGACTAGTGCAGGAGCGCTCGTGCACGCTCCTGCAGGCTGTTCCTGGATCGCATGGCAGACATATTGCCTGCTAGAGCTCCTGCACCAATCCTGCATGCCTTGCAAGGCATAGAGAATCCGGGGAGAGTGTTTGTAAAGTAGTTTGCCAATATTCATTTTGGGTTTATAAACTGAGAGAAGATGCTGATCAGCACTCTGGTAAGGCCAGGAGGGAGAGTAGAGAGTAACATAGGACGTAAGAGCAGGGCATGCAGAGGGGTTATTGAGTATGGAAAGGTGGTGTGGAGTTGTGATTGTAGAAGAAGGTGCAGAAATTCCAGCCAGTGAAGTTTGTTTAATGAAGGCTTCTTTATTAAGCACATAACCACATCAATCACCAGTTTACTGAATGACTTCTTAATTGAAAAGCCATAATATAGACTCCAAACAAGTCAGGCTGCATTCTCCAAAACTGTTCCTTAATAAAAAAAAAAAAACAGCCAACCCAAGTGTAGGCCTTATATAAAAAGACAAAACCCTGCATGTGATCAATTTCGAACATATCCTACACATTTTAAATAATTCAAAGTGTAACGTGACAATACTAACTCAGTCTGATTAATACAATTTTATTATTGATCTACTGCAACACTAAAAATGAATGAATAAACAAATAAATAAACAAATCCTTCTATATAAAAACTGACCATTTTATAAACCTGTAAAGCATGTGCCATTATATGAGGTCCTGGTGCCATCTAGTGACAAAAAAATATAATACTTAAAATATTTTTTAAATAGACTATAACCAATGTAAACCTGTTTAGGAGGCTGTTTCTAACAGTAGAAGTTAAAAGGAATCATTTAAAGCAGGTGATTCCAATGCACCCATATTTGTACTCCATAATCTTTCTCTGTACATTAATAAGTCCCAGCTTCCTATGGCTACATTTATCAATTATATCTATGCCACTGAAAACAAAGCTAGCTCTAGGATGGAGGTGTAGGTGTCTATAAACAAGCTATTCCTTGCAACACCTAATGTTACTGTGGTACCCTCACTTTTTTGAACTTTAGCAGCCTGAGCTTCTTTCTGCTGTAAAACGCCCTCTAGTTACACTGGGCCATATAGGTTCATAAGTGAATACTAGGTTAACTGCCCTGAATGGTCATTTTAAGTCTAGCCAATATCTCAAGATGAGAATTAAACTATGTACCTTGTATCTACGAGGTATACACCTTAACCACTGTGCCAAACTAGCGCATCCATATGTTACCTGTTCACTTACACATGGTTAGATGTCTAATTTTAAAGACTCTGGAAATATTTGTTGAAGAAAACCTTTTTATTTTATATGTATGACAGCAATTCACTCAGTACAGTGCATCCATATGTTACCTGTTCACTTACACATGGTTAGATGTCTAATTTTAAAGACTCTGGAAATATTTGTTGAAGAAAACTTTTTTATTTTATATGTATGACAGCAATATACTCAGTATTGGGTACAGCCTGTCATTCTGATCTCAGAAGTTGTTGCCATCAGCCTCCCAAACCAGTTTTCTTATGTTGGCACAAATATTGGACTAATGACTTACCCTTTTTGTAAACTAGTTTACATTCTCCACATACAAACTATCACAAATGTTTATATTAAAGTAGTAATGGCTGATATTTATTTAAAGAGTGTTTAATTTGGAAGCTAACAAACCATATGTTGTAATACAATTCAAACCGGAATTCTCCCCTGAGTAGAGATAATTTTGCCTTTAATGCCTCATAAATCTGGTTATTCAATTATTTATTTATATCTGTTTTCTGTGGTAGAGCACTGATATCCACAGAAAATTTTCAGACTCATCCCGGGAGCAGGGTCTGGTTAAGTGACTTGTTTATAGTCACACAGTTATGAGCACATTGAATCAAGGCTTCCTCATACGCTCTATGTAAAAATCAATGAGATAGGTAATTAAAGACCCTCTCACAATTTTGTTTTCCTCCCTACAGCTGAATTATCAGTTGTCTCATGCTCATCTCCTTATTCACCTGTCTACTAGACCCCCCCCTTAACCTTCACTGGGATCAACCTGAAATATGTCTGGGACTAGTGCGGTAATCGAGGATGCTGCTGCTAGTGACATACCTCTCAACTGTACCAAATTTCTCAGACTTTACCAGTTTTAAGGGCAAAATAATGGAGTGCCACGAATTCCTGAGTGACCCCTCCAAAACCCGATTTCGTTCTCTTCTTTTTTTTTTTTTAACAATTTCTACAGGCAGCTGATATGAACTAAGCACGTGGGATTCCTAACCTTTTGCAAGTTAGAGTGGTGTGAGGAGGGTTTAGTGAGAAGAGAGTCATCCAGTCAGTAAGCTCTACAATTTTTACCAGCACAGCAGCTAATGTAAATTATGAACTAGTGCCTGACTGCCTGTGAAAGCATGTAGGTATAGAATAATTCCTAACCTTTTCAGCTTTTACTGGAAATAGGTATATGTCATATTAGACTGTATTTTCTAATGCTAGTGGTTTCAAAATATGCACATCACTACTGCCAAATTAATCAAATCATTTTTGATTAATGGATAACATTTACTTCACTTCATCATTTTCGTTGCCAAATTGGAAATTATTGTAAGCTAAATAAATTTGTGTGAACATGTAATTTCACTGAGTAGGTCTGAACTTACTCTGTTTATAAGTTTATTTACAGAGTTAACATAGTGTAGATTTAGAAACATTTCTTTGCAGTTGGATTGTGTCAGGGATCACAGGGCACAATCTGGCATTTGTTTATTTCTGAACATAATGCACATAGTGAAGTGCTAAGCAAGTAATATAAAAGTGAATGGTCCTTTTGATAGACCAAAATAGGATATGATGATTGTTTTGCTAAAATGAACAACAAAAATGCATTCATTGCCTTACGCACGCGAGCAGACACACATACACACACACACACACACACACACACACACACACACACACACACACACACACACACACACACACACACACACCACACACCACACACACACACACTGCCACCTCTACTTTTTCTTTTTTGTGGCTCTGGTTGATTTTAGGGCTCCTTTAGGAATGGTATGGTACCCACAGGACAGGTCGATGAAAGAAAAGCTTTTGTAAGGGTACTCATAGTGCCATCCTTATGGGTTTGCCAGGAGCTGGCAAGGGAATGAGGAGATTAGGTGACTTTTTCATGCAGGCTGCTTTCAGCTACCAAGTTTACTGGTTGGGAAAGCATATAGTTGTATTCATGTGTGTGCGTAAAATGCCCCAGTTAGGTATACCTGGTGGTTAGTGCTACTCAAGCTCAAACCTTGTACCTTAGGTACAACGGCGTGAGTTCTCTACCCATAGCACCACTCCTAATTCAAGGAGTTCAGTCCATAGCTCTCAAATGTTCAGATTTTCACAGACTGTCTGGAATGTTTGCCTTATACCTTTGGTCTGTTCCTCTTAAAATTGTGAAAATCAGTGAGAACTGAATTCACTAAATAATGATAGCCATTTAAGTTTCAGTCTTCCTATCTTTCAGGAAATGCATGGTAACACAAAACATTGTATTCTAGCAACTTTCTAATATTATACAGGCAATGTTTAAAATGTGTTCCTGGTTTGGGGCCTTTGCCCCCCCCCCAAGTAAAGTTTGACCTTTTCCAGATTTCCTGTGCTGCAAAGTTCAAGGGAAGACAAGTTTAGTGCTGCTTATGCCAAGTCTGTTTGCAGTGTTAGTAGCACAGCAGGTAGTATACTTGTTTTTTGATGCAGAAGGCTGTGGGTTCTACTCCCACAGTATGTAGATAGATTGCTGATACTGTACTGTGTTGTACTTTTAAAAGGGTGGATGCTGCAGTTCTGAGAATGTCCTCCTTTGGCAGAGAATGCTTAGTAACTATGAACCTGTTATCAGTTTGCCATCCATTCCCTATTGCAATATTACTAGCTTATTATTTTTTAATGTAACATAGGCAATTTATTCTTCAAGGGCAACAGGCACTTTATTTGTAGACGAAACAATGAAATATAAAGTTGTTTGATAGCAGCAACCTCTTCATTAGTTACAGATCTCTTTAATGTGGAATTATTTAGATGACTTTTACTTCTGCAGAGATTGTGCATATTTACAGATATTGATGGATTGTAATGACATAAGTTTGAGTAGGCTTTTATGATGGCAGTGTTCTGAATTGGGCAGTTCTGTCATTATCGATTCATATGTTTTGTTTCACTGCTTACTGGAAAAATCTTCAAAACAATAAATTTAAAACGTGCTCAAACAAGTGTGCTGTATTATACAAGGAATATAATTTAATACAATTGGAAAGGTGAATCAAAGAACACATGTATGTTTGCATGTTCCTAAATATGTGTGCAAGGGGCCTATGATTTGAAAACAGCCCAAAGGTAAACTTTATCCGCCACTGGTCAAATGCATTTTCTTTGAATATGGATTTCAATGCTGTTTCAATGAATGTGAGTTTCAAGGGCAGAGAAGTTTTAATGCTAAGTTCGTTTTCATTGTGAGACTGTATTGCTTTGTTTAGCAGATGTCTTTTAGTGTTTGTGCTATAAAATGTAAAATAAAAGTTTTAAATGAAATCCAAATAATCATTGTAGAAGTAAAGCATAAAGCCGTATGCACATTACAGTGTTTATGGTAAATGGAGAGAAATAGCTAAGTAATGGGACACTGGAATGACTTCAGTGCAGGGGGAGGGCTGTGTATCAGGGGCCCCATTTGACCATGATTTTGTGAGGGGGAGGGACTTCAAACTCAAAGACAGCCCCGGGTGGTAGAGGTCCTAGCAAACTATAATATTCTTTTGCTATGATTAGAATATTATCTACCATTGAATGCCCTACCATAAAACCCACGTACTGCAAGTCACCAAAAACAAAATACTAAGGTTCATTATCGTCTTCCTTCCCAGTGAACATCATTGCTACACATTTCAAAAAATGTTTACCATTTACTACAGGAGACATTTTTTTGTGGAAATGTCTGACTTTTAAACTTTTATATGAGAGTTGCTGTGTACCTTTGCAAAGTAAATTTATGTTTAAATTTACCTCGTATTCATTTAGAGACAACACTGAAACTAAACTACTGAGACCTCCTTTTAGTCTCTACCACTAATGAAAAAACGTGTTCTAAAATTGGCCCTGAATCTTGCAGAAATGTACTTCAGAAAATTAGGCAACGTGAGAATAATATAATTTTTAAAAAAGCTAAAGGCTATGTTAGTACAGGAGCCTAAATGTAAGTGTTTCAAAGGTAATGTTTTGTATGAATAGTTCTGCAATAGATTGCTTAAATATTCTCCATAGAAAATATTGTTTCGTAATGGTGATCTTTGTAGAAGTTATATGAATGTATTTCTACTGTTAACTAAATCAGTATATTCTAAGGTATGACAGTTATATTTGAATTCAATTAATTGCTACACTTCTTGGGTTTGAAAGAACTGATTGCATTTGCCAAAAAGCCCTCAGTCTGTAAATCTACCTATCTGCTAATTTCCTCTTTTAAATCTAGCTCATTTATTTTCTGGTTGTGAAAGACTGAAGCAGTTAATTTTATATTTATAAAAGAAAATTGTATTTTAGTTTTGCAGTTAGCACAAGTTCAAAGTTTGATACAAGTTCAAATATTAATATAAATAAAACATGGTTCTGTTTATTTTGTGTTACATGGTCATATTTTGTCTGTTCAGTTTACTTTTAAAAACTGATATCCCACAATGCCATCTGAGTGGGTGGGATTACACAATTACACAATTATATATGCACATTTTATGTTAATAAGTGTACAGATTTTTGGCCAGTTGTACTTATTTATCATGGGCCTTTGTCCAGATTTTTCATGATTCCAGGTTGAGAGGTATGGCTAGCAACATAGTGCCATATTTCCTGTGACCCTGTAGTAGACTTGTGAGCTCTGCAATCACTGCCTTCAGGAGTTGCATAGGCGATTCTGCATATTCTCAACTAAGCAATATTCTACTTATGCAGTACAGAGCCCGCCAGGCCCATAATGTTACATTACTGCAGCAAGCCCTTCCTCAGGATGGGTAAGCTGATTTCAGCTACTCACTGCCATCTTCCCCTGATCATCTAGAGTGGAATAAGGACTTTATCTTTCTGCATCATGAAACTGCTACTCTCAGTCTACTACCTGAGAACAGTGTTGCTTCAAGCTCAAAATCTGAGTCTTAGGAATACCGGGAATCATGCTGGAAATGGCAGCTGGAAGCTTTTCAAAGGAATTTCTGGAAAATCTTTCCATTTCTGGGATATCATTATAGTGCCACCTAAATTTCAAGAACCATAATATCATGGAACTCTATCGTGAATAGCTCTACCTTAACAATGAAGTCATTGCCAAGCTTGTTGTTATTTAAATAGTTCACAAAATGTTATACGCTATTAGTGGCTGAAGACTACACCAATCAGCAATAATCCATGAGAATGTCTGTATATGTCAGTTTCACCAAAAATGTGGTATTTCATTTAATGCATACTGTCATTTACTGCAAATTAACCCTAAATATGTCAGCTTAAATGGTGGAATGTATAGCTCCATTAATGTTCCCCGTAGCTATAAATAAGAAGTGGACCAGAAATTAAACACATTTTTAATAAGAACATGGTTGGCTAGTTGTATGAAAAGAGATACATTTAGCACTGCACCATTGACAGACTTGCAACCAGTATAAAAGCTTCAAGGCCAACAACATGAGGAATAATGTAATAGAGAGACTTGACAGTCAGTATACACATGTACAATTTAGGCTTAAGATGAACCTCAGCTATCAATTTTAGAAATTATTTTGTATTGTATAATCTAGCCCAGATTAATGCAAGAGAAAGTTCCATGCATACTTCCAAAATCAATACAGGTGTTCAGTAAGAAAATTCTGTCCAGACATTAGAGGGTAACTGAAGGATAGAGACTTATGGTTTAATCAAAAAAAGTTAGGCATGTGATGACTGGCCTGTAGTTTATAGATCGGAAGATCAGAAATTACCTCTTTTCTTAAGCTTATTGTAAAAAAAATGAATCAGTTTCATGGTTAAATCTAGTAGCAGCATCATAAGGAAATTTATAACAAAAAATGGGATCATCTAGCTTCAGATGTATTCCATTTGTAATTCCAAAGCGCCCATTGGTCAGCACTGATAATAACCACATCTTAGTTAGATTGTAAGGTCCATAAACCTGATCTTTCCCACTTAATAAGACTGTAACCATAATTGTTAAGAGATAATCACAAAGCATTACTGTGCAAATTCACCAAACTGACAATTACATCACCTGTAGAATAATAAGGTGGTTGAAAAGAGAATGGCTAGATTTAAACAAACATTTTAATCCAGAAATTACAATTTCTGATTTGTAATTTTCTGCAAAATCCTTTTTAAAGTCAAACTGCTTGAAGTTTGTTACAAAAAAGATGTAATACTTAAACTTTTATTTAACAACACCATATCATCTATAATTAAAAAAGCAAAACTATTAATTACTAAATTATTTAATTCTTTATTGGAACCTGTTTGCTGGCATTTATCAGCAAGTAAAGATGGTTGCAATATCTGTAGATTTTATTAGGTTTCTTATCATCCCCTTATTCTAAAAGATAGGCAACAGTACAAGCATCAACATTTTACTATTAGATAATTTTGCAATATGAACCCATCCCATTTGTTCAGTGTCTATTGATGTGATATTCACTATAAATGCAAAGAAGCCTTAAGTTCATTAAGGATTTAAGTTATTTTTAATATCTTTTTAAATTGGTTTAATCCAGTTTTATGAGTTTGGGTTCAGCTTAATGTGTACAGCACTAGGATTGTCTAGGATGGTTAGTGGTAGCTTAATGACAGATGTTTTGATTGCTATTGAAAAACTTTATGATGCTGGAAACAAAGTCTGATTAAGGCACAGAGCCTTGCAGGATGCTATACTTTATAGCACTGTACTTTATTAACTTAAGCACAGTTACTAATAAACAACTTATTTCTATAACAGACGATACGTACTATACTGTTAGAGCTACAGCTTTAATGTACAAGGTTTGCTTTTCGATACAAATATGGACAATAATTCTCCATGTACCTCGGAACAAGTGTGTTCCTACAAATACCAGATATAACAAAAAAAAAATCAGATCTAACACCATTTAGTCTTGCAGTCCTTTTTATATGTTTCTTGTACCATTTGGATCCTGTTTTTGAAAACAGTCTTTTGAAGTCCGCTTTGATGTCACTCAGTCTGTTGATAAGCTGATTTGTGTTTTGTTTCAAGGTAAACTTGGAGAGTCATTTCTGTCTCCAGTCATTCTTGCACCTGAGTTAGTCTAGAATTAGGGAGTTGTCCTTATCTGTAGTTCTCCTTGAAACTGTAGCAATCACGGAACATTTTGTATCACACAGAGTAGGATGCCAAAACATGCATAATAACTGCTCTACTATATTCTTTTTATTTTTCTACTTATTTTCAGCTAAGAAAAGTTTAACCCTTTAATATGTGTATACTAACAAATAGAAGTATAGATGCACTATTATCAGTATTTAAATGTATATATTTTACATATATTGTAACAAACAGAAGTGTATATGCACTATTGAAAGTGTTTACATGCATATATTCTAACAGTTCTCCCTTTTGTTTTTATAGGTTCATAGGTTCATAGGTAGGTAGTAGGCTATCTGCCCTAAGGCATTTATAAGCCTAGCCAGAATGTGTTGGCTTTCGCCGCCCCCATAGATTAGTTCCCTGTGCCTCTGTCCAGCAGAGCCATTGAAGTGATCCCCGGGATAAACTTTCTGTTTCCCATCCACTCGTCAAGGTTTCTCTTGAAGAGTGTTAGTGAGGAGCTCTGCCTAATTTAGATTCTTGTTCCAAAGCATGGGAAGTCTCTGGGACAGGAATCTATCCCTCCAGCACGTCCTATTTATTGTTGTGGTGAAGTTTAGATCCCTAGAGCATGTGGCTCAAGGGGATATGGTTTTCTTTAGGTAGAGCATGTCCATCAGTTCTGGGTTGGACATGGCCTTGTATGTCAGGCAGAGATCACCTCTGAGTAGGCAGTATGCATCCGAGTACAGCGGAGTTTCTTCAGTCAAGCTGCATAGGGCATCTGTTTGAGGCCAGTGATCCTCTTGGTGAGGTACTTCTGTGGTCTTTCCAGCTGTTGCAGGTGTCTCGTAAGGTACATCCCAAATGGGGCATTGTACTCTATGATGGGTCTGATGAGTGATGAGTAGAGGGGCACAATGACCTCTTTTGATCTGGATGCAAACCCTTTTGTGATTAGGTGGGCCACATAGAAGGATTTTCTAACCACTTTGACAATGTGATTATCAAAGGAGAGATTACTATCTACTTGGGTCCCCAGATCCCTTATTACATCTTCCGTATTTAGGGAACTACCACCTATGTGGTAGTTTGTGGGTACTTTGTTTTTTCCAAAGGGGATGACTATGCACTTTTTGGCATTTAGCTTGAGGCCATGATTTTGACACCAGGTATCTGTCTCAGTGAGACCCTTTTGGAGGATGCCTGTGTCAGCTGGAGAGTCAATTATAGCCCCTAGTTTGCAGTTGTCTGCGAACTTGGTCAGCCATAGTCCTCCTGTGCTTGCCTGTACCTCTGAGAAGTATATGGTGAACAGGAGAGGTCCTAGGACTGAGCCCTGGGGAACGCCACTTGTAACTGGTTTAAAGTTGGACCTAGCTCCCGCAACTCTCACCATGTGGGTTCTGTCTGTGAGCCAGTTGGCAACCCATCTTGTGATGTAAGGGTTTATGTTCAGGCTGGTGAGCTTGTCTATAATACCAGAATGGGAAATGGTGTACAAGGCCTTTGCGAGGTCTAGGTAGGCTGTGTGTGCCACCTTTCCCTCATCTATAGCCTTGGTAACTGTCTCAAAGAAGGAATCATGATTTGCCCTTAACAAAGCCGAGCTGGGTAGGGTTCAGTGTTTGGAGGTTCCCAATGTCTCTGTTAATGAGTTCCATGATGATGTGCTCCCTAGCCTTGCAGACCAAGCTAGTCAGGCTTATAGGGTGATAGTTCCTGGGGTCTGTTGTGGCTCCACCTTTGTGGAGTGGAATAACCATTGCTGTGCACCACTCTATGGGTACATAGCCTGTGGAGAGGCTAAGTTTGAACAGTGTGTTTTGGTTAGGGTTTAGTCCGTCTTTGAGCTTGTGTAGGACACAGCCTGGGACACCATCCAGTCCCACTGATGCTGTGTTTTTGGCTTTGAAGAGGGCTGTTTTAACCTGAATGTCTGTGATTTCAGGGGCTCTACATTCTTTTGGTATGGTTATGGGCCTTTTTGGGGGTGAGAGGGGGGTAAAGTTTGCACTGAACTTGTCTGCCAGGATGTTGGCGATATCAGTCGGTTCAGTGTATTTTGTGCCATTCTACACTAACTCTGAGCAGATCTGGGCATTGCCAGTTAGATTCTTGACATAGCTAAAGAATGCCTTGTGGTTATCTTTGGAGTCCTTGTCAATTTTTCTTTGGAAGCTCGTCTAGGATGATTTTATGAGAGATCATAGTTTCTTGCTGATACTGATCAGGGATGTCTTCCCTTCTTGGGATTTTACTCTTTTCTGTACTAGTTTCCTCCTTCTATTGTATAGCTTGTTTATGGCAGGGGTCCACCAGACTGGTTTCCTTTTCTTGTAGGAGTAAGTCTTGGTTTTGCTTGGGATAGCATGAGCCATACATTCTTGTAGGTGTCCATAGAATGTATTAGTAAAGGATTTTGCAGTTTGGACAGCATTATCCTTTAGCATGGGGGCTTTGAAATTTTCCACCTTGGTCTTAAGTAACATGAAGTTTGCTTTTGAAAAGTTTTTCATGATGGTTTCCTTGTCTGGGGGGTGGGGGCGGAATGTGGATATCCAGAGTGATTTGTTTATGGTCAGATCTAACCAGCGAGGGGTTGACCTCTGGTGTGGAACACCGGTCGCCCATGTTGGTGATGACCAGGTCCAATATGTTGTCACCTCTGGTGGGAGTGTTGACCAGTTGATCCAGGGCATTTGAGTTTGCTAGTACTTGAGTAGTTCTCCCAGTTAATGTTTGGGTAATTGAAATCACCCAATATTAGGGTGTTTGGTAGGATCTTTATGTTTCCCACTGTTTCCAGAAAGGTGGAATGGGGGTCCTGGGACATGGGTGATCTGTAGGAAGCTACAATTTGAATTGCAGTTTTGCCCATTGTTAGTTGCACGTGGAGGATCTCTGAAGCATCGTGCTGTGTCACTAACCTGGAGGTGTGGGTATCCTTGATGAATATGGATACACCCCCGCCTTTTGTATTTTGGTCTGAGTTCTGTGGCGGAAATGTATGGTATGAGTTGTAGCCTGGTAGTGCTGTGGTGCTCTCTGGAGCCTTAAACCAGGTTTCTGTTACTGCACAGATATTGATTCTCTCCATACTGAGGAGTGCCTCGAGTGCGTGCATTTTGAGGTTTAGACTTCTGGCATTGAGTAGCATTACCCTCAGTTTTTTGTTACTTGTGCTATTTACGGTGGTGGGTTTGTCTTTTGAGCCTTGCCTAAAAAAGGCACTATGGGGGTGGCAGGAGCCTTGGCCAGTATTCAAAAGCCTAAGGGTGACAGGTGCAAGCCGTCCCTAGTGAAGCAGCGTGGCATGTCAAGCATGTCATCCCAGGTGGACAGACACTGGATCCCTTTTGAATGACACCAGAAACTTAGCCAATTGTTGAAATTGATAATTCTTTCTTTATACTGTGAAATCATTCTTGGTGATAACACACAAAACTGTTTACATTGATATGCATTCTTTGGTCAGATCATAATTTTTATCATGATTTACAGAGGACACATTAGGAAACAAAACCTTTAGTTTTCTTTTGATACAAGTCAAAATCCAAGTCTATACATTTAATACAATGACAACAAACATTACTACCAGAATTCAGTGTATAATCCAGTCTAACAACTTTTTTTCCTTTTGCAGACCATCTTGTCAAAATATCCCACCAATTATGGGCTGTGTCTGCTTCAACTTTATTCTGCTAACTTGATTACCTTATTTTTTGCAATTACAGAATTTAATTCACGACTTAGGATTATTCTATTAACTTTTTGCAATAATTGAATTAACTGGTTGCTTTTATTTGTGACTTTGTAATGATTTTAATGGAAATCCTGTATTAATCATTGACAATGTCTGTGGATTCCATCATAAAGGCATTGCAGCCTTGTTTTCTAGAATAAACACATATGTGTCATTATACCAGGTTAAATGAGTGAGGTTGTTAAGACAACCTAAAAAAGGATGTTGTTTAGTAAATGTTAAACTTTGATTTGTTACAATACATACAAACTGTGGGGCTACCTCTGTGAACATTTTGAAACTAGAAGGTAAAATTGTCCATTTACTTAGATTTACAGAATATTGTAGAAAACATGGTTCATATACTGGTGAGTGCTGACCACACACCAGTCCATTAGCTGTATGAGTACTGGGCATACTATACCATCATAAATCATTCCTCAGTTACTCCTCAAAACTAGCCCTTGCCTCCTTCTTCCTACTCCCTTATATTCTTTATGGTGCTCCACTATATACCAACCTACAAGCCAGTCTTAAATTCAAACTAGACTCATGCTATAACAAAATTGCAAAGTTTGTCACTAACGAATGACACATCTCATCACTGCACCTCTTTGCAAAAACTTAACTGGCTAGAACATTCTCATCATATTATATACTTACAATTAACAACTGCCCACAAACTAATATTCAACCCATCCAGCTGCCCTGCCTTCTCTTCTCTGTTTACTCTTTACCACTCTAATAGACATCTCCGCTCTGATAAATAAACGGTCTTGCAAGTAGCAAAACCTAACCTCTCCACTGGTCAAATGCTCCACTCCTTTTCCGACTGCTAGACTATGGAACTCTTCCCCCACCTTCACTTAGATCCACCAGCAATGTATCTATCTTTTAAAAAATCCTTGAGACAACATCTGTCCTCACAATGGCTATGCCCATCTGCTAGTTCCTCACAATCTATAACCTGATATTATCTTTCTCCTAATACTACTCACACCTTTCCCACCTGCATCCTATATCACCTTCTAAAACTTCTTTTGTACCCCTGAAGGATAATCTACGTCTGTGCCTATGTACAAATGTGTTCAGACACATTGCCTTCTTCCTATGGAGAAAAAAAACTGTACACAGTTCAACTTATTGTATTTACCAACTGTGTTATCAAAATGTATGGACTGTACAAATAATTGTATTTGCCAATTGTGCTCTTATCAAAATGTTTGTATTATATGCATTGTATGAATGTACTCTATGAATATAATGAATTATGTGGAGATTTTCTCCCCGGGCCTCCACTGAAAATGGGTACATTTTTGACCTAGTGCATCTTCCCAGTTAACAAATGCAAATAAATAATGCAATAAATAAATGAGTTCTATGATCAGTTTTGTGAGTTTTATTTTGTAAATCCATATAATTTCCCTCTAAATGTGGTAACCAATACTGGTACGGATAAAATGGTGGTCCAAAAAACAGTGGTAAAACTACAACTTAACACATTATTTTTGAACTTATAACATTATAATGTGTACAATTTCTGTACAGTATGTATCTACGCAGACTGTTTGCTGCCCATGCATTGCAATCCAGTTGGTATGTCTCTTCTGTGATGTCCATATAGTAGGCAACCATTGTGCCTGTAAATGTACTGCAGGCTGCTATACTTTACAGCACTGTACTTTATTAACTTAAGTGCAGTTAGGTGTTTTGTTTTAAGGTAAACTTGGGGAGTCGTTGCTGTCTCCGGTCACACTTGCACCTAGGTTAGTCAAAAATGAGGGAGTTATCCTTATCTGTACTTCTCGTTGAAACTGTATCAGTCACCAAACACTTTGCATCACACACAGTAGAATGCCAAAACATGCGTAATAACTGCTCTACTAGTCTTCTTATTTTTCTACTTATTTTCAGCTAAAAAAGTTCAACCCTTTAATATGTGTATACCAACAAACAGAAGTGTACATGCACTATTTTAAGTATTTAAATGTATATATTTTACTATATATTCTAACAAACAGGAGCGCACATGCACTAATATAAGTGTTTAAATGCATATATTCTAACAGCTATCTTCTAGAGATCTTATCTGCATTAAAACATACATTCCTAAAGTGGCACCTCTAGAACTTCTGCAGTATGACTTTCAAGAAATTTCTTAATCTGTAACATCACAGAACATAATTTTAATAGGAGAATTCCACTATATTTATCCTTCTCTAGCTTAGGAATTAAAACATGTACTTGTTTAATTTCTGAGTGAGTGAGCTACTTGGCACATATGATATGGTTTGGTTCCACTGTGTGGTTTCTTCATGTGGTTTCTTCAGTACTGAAAGTTCTCTAGTATGTATACATTTAATTTCCATTCCCCCTTTGAGACAATGAACAATGTCTCCCCTAGATTTGCAAGCTATGCAGCTGCCTTCTCATAAACCATTTTCTGTTGTGACTTTACCTCCAATTGTTTTTATATTTTATACATTGAGTACCAACAATCTCCACCCCAACATCTCCTCATATTTGAGTGTGATCCAGCTCTGTTATAAGTGTGTTGGCATACTAAAGAATTTGTTTGGACTCTAGTACATAGTGTCTACTTATATGTAATAGAATGTTATGCATGTGTTCAGTAAGAAAGGTTGACTTCACATCTAGAGTTTATGCCCTACAACTCTGTCTGGAATAAAAGTTACATACATTCACCTTTTTTAATAGACTGATACAGACATAGTAACGAACAGTCTTGCTTGAGACGGAAGTGAAAATATTGATATGTATAGATCATGTGTTTGCATTTCTGCTTTGTCTCTCTAACATTCTTGTATAACTGATTGTAACCATATTTTTGACTCAAATGTTTGATTCTCTGTAAACTGTTTGTGTGGGTCTTTTTTGAAGTTTTTCTCCTCGGATCTCCACTGAAAATGGGCCACAAGCCCAGCTGGACCAACCCGGTTAACAAATGTCAATAAATACATAAATGAAAGTGTTTTGAACGATAATGCTTTTTTAACCCTACCTGGGTTTCATGATTTTTGGAAATTATTGTGACTGAGCTCATCAATGAAGTTTTAACACCACTAGTTTCTCAGTTTTTTATTTCCACAGTAATACACACACACACACACACACACACACACACACACACACACACACACACACACACACACCCTGGCAGGCATTAATTGTTTACCTAGAAACCGTTTGCACTGCAGTTTGACTGCAGTGCAAATACCATCTATGCAGGGGCTGCTCATGGTACTAGCTGCGGGACTGCAGCCCTCCCTCCCATTAAAAATATATAAGAGAAATAACACTATATTCAGAAAGCTATTATTTTTAATTTAAAAATAACAGCTTTCTTTCTTTCTTTCTTTCTCTTTTGCTCTTGATGCTCAGAACTCAAATGTTCATATGCATTAAGAACTCTGAAAATAAACATGCTCTGAGTTCTGAATAACTCAGAGTTTAAAAAATTGACATATTTAATTTTCCAGACTGTTTTCAGAATAGTCCCTATCGGGACTTTACAAATTCAGTCCCATCAAGCTACACAGCTGTTGAGGACATCAGAGATATCACTCAACAAGCATCTCACAGCCTGCTGAATGAATCAGCAAAGACTGAAAGGGAAAGAATGACTTGATGTATGTAGCAAGTCAGAAGTGTGGAAATACTTTTTTTTGCAGCCAGTAACCCAGCCTGTAAGGTAAGTACTTGATTCGGGGGCATATCTCTCAACTGTCCCTAATTTTGCCACATTATTTTGCTCCTTATCTTGAAAAATGTTTCATTTTATGGTAAATCACAGAGAATTATGGTCAGTGAATAAAGCCATATATTAGAGTTTCATGCCTGTTCAGAAAATGCACGTTGACAAAAACCTCTTGCTGTATTAACTTTTTGAATGCATAATGATGATTTTAAAAATTCATTTTTTTTTTTAATTTTTATTTTTTTTTTTGTCATTGTCCATTCATTATTGTTTGCTTTGTTAAGAATTCGTGAGCAAAGAAGTTTTTTTTTTATTTTATTTTACATTTGTTAACTGGGGGTGTCTGAGCCAAAAAGGCCCTTTTTCAGCAGAGGCCTGGGGAGAAAAGCTCCACATAGAAAAATTAAAGATAGATTTAGTTATTTAGACATGATCAGTAAGCACACAAATTACAAAAGACATGTTTTTACAGTGGAATGCAGCACATCAACAGTTACAGTGGAGAGAACAAACAAAAAAATATTAATTTAAAAATAAAGGTAATAGATTTGTGGTTTACAGCTGACATTTGGAACATAGGTAGAATACATACATAGTACACAGGTACAGTACATACATTGTAGATTAGCCAGTGTTTGTGAGTAAGATTGAAAACTATTATCAAGTACTCTAGGTTTAGTATGTGTACCTTATCCGCTTTCACTAGCCTGGGGAGCAATCATGGCACTGCCAACTTTGCTTGAGATGTTGCCTGATCAGGTCTTTAAAGGAGGCTTTGGATGATGTGTTTTGAATGCTAGTGGAGACAGAGTTCCATTTTTTAGCCACTGAACTACTATATAGTGCATCTCCAAAGCTATTGTAGCCGTTGGTGACTTCTAGTAGTAGTTTGCTTGATGATCTAAGAGGCCTTTTGGCTGAGTGATGTTGTACTAGGTTTTTGAGAGCAAGACACTTATTGGGGAGATAATAGATTGAATGACAGAGGTAGAGCTGATTGTAGGTTAGGAGGTTGGGCAGTTCAAGCCAGTGGAGCTGTCTCAAATCGGTACAGTGATGAGTTCTATATGAGCAATTTGTAGCAAAGCAGGCAATTCTGTTATAGCAGGCTTCCATTTTGCTTAGTTCAGTTTTGTTGAGATTAGTAAGAATGGGAGATGCATAGAGTAGGGTGGATAGAAGTTGGGACCGAGCAATGGCTGATCTTGTGTTGTTGGTAAGCAATGGTTTGATACGGTAGAGTGATCCCAATTTGGCATGTACTTTTTTAATAGTTAAGTTGAGATGACTATTAAATTTTAGGTGGGAGTCTATGGTTATTCCCAATAGCTTAGCTTGTACCACTGGAGCAATTGGAGTAGCATTTGTGGAGTAGATAGTGAATTGACTGTTATCAGTGTTTTTGTAAGCTGAGTTTTCTTTGGACTAAGGATAAGTTGGGCTTTGGTAAGATAGTTTTCAATGTCAGAGAATGCTAGTTGAGTTGTTTGCAGGATGGTGGGAATGTTTTGTGCAGCACAGATTAAGGTAGTGTCATCTGCATACTGAATGATAGATGCATGCTGTGTGGAGGTATGGAGGTCATTTGTGAAGATTGTGAATAGTAGTGGTCCTAAGATAGAACCCTGTGGGACTCCTATAGTTATGGGCAGCTGAGGAGAGAGAGAATTTTCCCATTTCGCAGCTTGGTACCTGTCAGTTAAGTAGCTTTGGAACCAGGTAAGAGTGGAATTTGATAGGCAATATTGGTTTAGTTTGTTTAGCAGGATTTGGTGCGAGACTGTGTCAAATGCTTTGGGCATATCCAAATAAAGAGTTGACACCTGCAGGCCTTCATTTTTGAGATGGATTACTGTGTCTATGAAGAGGAGGAGGGCTGTAGTGGTACTATGAGCAGGTCTGAAACCATGCTGAGTAGGTGACAGGATATTGCTGTCTAGGAGGTATTTTAGCATCTGGGTATGGATGCATTTTTCTAGGATTTTGGCCACAGGGGAGAGTAAAGCAATGGGTCTGCAGTTATTAAGTTCAGTGGAGGTCCTGTCCTTATGTATGGGTATAACATAGGATATTTTCCAGAGTTTGGGCACATAGTTTTCAACAATTGATGTTTATGAAAGTGGAGACTGGGATAGTAATAGTATCTGCTGTGAGTTTCAAGAAATAGCTGGGGAGTATGTCGGCTGCTGTTGATGAGGTTTTTAGTTTGGAGAGCATGCTTTTGATTGAAGTGGTGGAAACTGTTTTGAGGGTAAAGCTTGTATTAGTGTTATTTGTGTTGGGGGATAGTGAGGAAGGAACTGTCCTGTGATACTAAGGACAGAATTGAGTTCACAAAGTGGGAGTTGAATTGTGTTTCGATGGGAACTTTAGTGTCAGGGGTGATTGGTTTGGGGGTAGCCTTTTGGGTGGATTTTAGTAGCTGGTTTACATTTTTCCAACATTTTTGGGGGTTGTGTTGGTATTTAGTTGTAATGTTGTGTAGTAGGATTTTTTTGTCCAGCCTAATGCATTTTTTTGCATGGTTGCACAGTTCTTGGTACTTAGTTAGGCTTTGTGTTTCTTTGTTTTTTTATAGTAAATCCAGGCAGTGTCTCTGGACTTGAGGATTTGTTTGGTTTCTTTACTGAGCCAGGGGTTTGTAGAGGTTCTAACCTTGATTTTGAGCAATGGAACGACAGTGTCTAGGTGTTATAGAAATGTTTTGTTGAAATATGCTACAGTCTGGTCAAGTGGGAGGGTTTTTAGGAGGGTCCAGTCACAGTTACAGAGGAAAGTATTGAGGACCTCAGGAGAGAATTTTTTGTGTTTCTAGTGGATATATAGTTAGTGGTTTTGCATATGCTTGTTCTACTACGTATAATGTATATCATGCTGTGGTCACTTAAGGTATCTGGGAGACTGCCTGCGTGGGGGTACAACGTGGGGTTGTTAGTTAGGACCCAGTCAAGGATAGATTCCCTTTTAGATTTTTTATCACATCTAGTTGGACTTTGGACTAGCTGCTGGTAGCCATGGAGATTTATTAGATTACTTGGTGGTTCTGATAAGCAGGTGAACCAATCTAGGTTGAAATCCCCCAGATTAAGGGTGTCTTGTGAGTATGTGGAAGAACACCAGGATAAGAAGTCTTCAAGGCTAGCAGGTGTATTACCATGTGGAATATAGTTCACAATTGTAGTGATGACCTTTTTAGGGTGAAGTTGAAGTTGTGAGATAAGTATGTCCCAATTATTGGGGGAGGGGTAGGAGTTTGGTAATTGATGTACAGTTAAGTTGGACTTATACAGTAAGGCAGTTCCACCCCCTTTACGAAGTGGTCTGTCTTGTCTAATGATATTGTAGCTGGTAGGGTGAACGTCTGAGTTAGCTATGTTTTTATTTAGCCAGGTTTCTGTTAAAGCAACTATGTCTGGGGAGTAGTGTACTATTGTGGCCTGGAGTTCAGGTATTTTATTTTTGATGCTTCTAATATTAATATTAAACCTTAAAAGATGGTTGGTTTTGCTGCTGTTGTTGATTTGCCCAGGGATGAAGATAGTGGGGGTGTTATGTTCTGACATTTGTGTAGGAGCAGTTTGTGTTGGACAAGATGGATTTGGGCCTGGGTTGGGGTGGATATCCCCACCTATGGTGAGCCTGGTGTTAAAATGGTGATACAGATGTTGGAGTTTGGTGAGGAGTGTGAGAAAGTATTGTGTTTTTTGGAGTAGGAATGAGAGCATATGTGTTTAGTTCTGAATTGGTCTGTTATGTAGTTCTTGAACAATTGTGGGCAGATATTATTATAATGTGTGGTGTCTGTATATGAGAGTGCATAATGTAGTGTTGTGCTACTAAGTTTAGGGATATTGCTAGAGTGACAACTTGTGTTATAAAGAATTCTGAGAAGACAGACTAGACTTAGTTGTGTGATAAACATGGTTATAAAGTTTAAGTTGGTACTACGTGGGAGTCTGAATAGGAATTATAAGGTTACACTATATGTGGATGGGTAAGGAGTGTGGCTGATGTAAAAAATGCCTAATGGGAATGAGAGTGATTGGGAGCATTTTGTGTGAAGTAAGTTGGTGTGGTATAATGTGGTCTGATGGAGGAGCTGTGATTGGTGGAGGTGATATGAGGGTGAGCTGTGGGTGTGGCTTTGATTACCATAAATGTAGAGGTAGTGAGGGTGGGAAGGAATAGGGGGCAGGACAGAGGAGCGGAGAGAGCCTGAGCGTTAGCGAGGGTGAACCAAGTGGGGCAGAGCCCACCAAGACAAGAGTAAAATCTAAGTATAAATTTATACATCTGAACACTTTAAACAAATTCCTGAGGTCTAATGGCTTACCAGCAAGCAGAATGCAATTGCTGAAGAGCACTTGTGTCCTGGTGGGAGACTAGAAATTTAAAGATGACTCCATGCTCAGCAGGATTCTAATATAGACTTAGTATTGGGGGAGGGAGATAGCACAAGGGGTATATACCAGGTGGAATGCAAAGAAACCAGAGAGACAATCAGTAGAAAACTATCAGTGAAGGTCTCAGAGGGGGGTAAGTAAGAATTCAAACTACCTGTAAAGTGAAGGAGAGAAGAGACAGCAAACTTTATTAAGGTTGGGAGTGTGTCTTCACATTCACTTACTGATTGGTAACCAGTTTGTGCACAGATTAGAGTAGGGAGATACATTAGCAATGAATGGGGAATGTATAGAGATGCAAATAAACAGGTGGGCCTCCAAGTGATACAAACTAAGGTAGAAAGCACTGAGAGGGCTGCTTGATGGTTAATTTATTCACAGGGATCTAAATTAAATGTATACTGTTTATTGGACAGTTAGGATTACTGCACTAGCTGGGGGGACACAAGGCTACAACAGTCAGTTTTATTAGCACGCTGAGAACTACTAAGAAATACTGCTACTGTAATAGCTTCACTCCCATAAACATACAAGTAGAATGCCTGGGTGGACTGACCCTGCTCTTGAGGCTCAAAATGTATATCCTTGTGTAGTTTTGCAGTACTGATTCCTTCTTATACTCTATGGGTGGAGTGGTAGCCGCAGACTGCAGATTTGCTTGAGTGTGCTCCTGCTCTTGAGGCTCAAAATGTATATCCTTGTGTAGTTTTGCAGTACTGATTCCTTCTTATACTCTATGGGTGGAGTGGTAGCCACAGACTGCAGATTTGCTTGAGTGTGCTCCTGCTCTTGAGGCTCAAAATGTATATCCTTGTGTAGTTTTGCAGTACTGATTCCTTCTTATACTCTATGGGTGGAGTGGTAGCTGCAGACTGCAGATTTGCTTGAGTGTGCTCAGCAAGCAGAATGCACTTGCTGAAGAGCACTTGTGTCCTGGTGGGAGACTAGACATTTAAAGTTTTTTAGTAGGTTAAAGTTTTTTTACTAATTTAAAGTTGAGGTAGGGTTGGGGGGGCATAGAAGGCCTCAGCTGTCTCCAACTTTTGCCTTATATTTGGTCTGGTTTCTTGTTAAATTTATGCTGTTCTGGCAAATCAGTGAAGATTGCAATTACTAAATAATGATAGACATGTGAGTTTCAGACTTAATATCCTTCAGGAAAAAAAGCATGCTAATGCAGCCTGTTATTCTGACTTGATTATTGGTCCTTCATCCTTCATTTTTTAAGATAGTTCTCCATGTTTACTGAGCTAAGATGTTGAAAGATATTTGGTTGAAGTGGGTGGAATGCTTATTTTAACAGCATTGACTTGAGATGTTAAATGCCAGTGTGACAGTTATTTATGTATTTATTCATTCATTTGATTGCAAGCAAACATATAAAGTTTATAATCACAGTCATACAAGTGGCTGTAATTGATGGTCACATCTGTGTTTGAATGTGTGTAGGTGTAGAGCCGTAACATTCTTTTTTTTTTTACTCCAAATGTTTTTTATTAATTTTTGAAATAATTCCATTGTATAATAATCTTAATACATTTTCTGTTAAGTAAAACAATATGATTAACTACATACAATATTTACAGTTGGCCTGAAATTAAATTATTATATTGATCAGTCTAGTCCGAGTAACATCATATTAATGAGAGATCATTTGTTCCTTTTTCTTTCACTCTCATTAAGAGTTTAAATTCAAGTTTAGTGTCTCAATAAGTGATAGTATTTTTTCCCATGGATTCTTGTTCCATCGTCTTGGTGCTATTCTTAGTTCTTTTACTCTGGTTTCCAGTAATGCAGTTTCCTTCAGTATTAGCAGAAATTCTTTAAATTATGGTTCCAGGTTTGATTTCCATTTTCTGGTAATACATTTTCTAGCATTTGCTAGAATGTTCCATAGTAGGTAGAGATTGCTATTATTTAATTCTAAATTCTCATTCAACAAAATTAGAGATTTACTTACTACAAATGCATCTGAGAATATGGCTTGTATGAAATTGCTGACATCTTCCCAAAATGTTTTAACTTTAATACAGTCATGAAATACATGTATCCAATCTGCTTTACAACTCTGCAAGCATCTCCAACATGTAACATTATTAGAAGTATTACATTTTTTAATGTATTTGGAGTAAAAAAAGATCTATGCAAAAATTTTCATGTGTAAATTCTCAAAAATTGTATGTTGGATGCCAATTTAACAGAATTTAGTATTTTAGTTTTGTTTTCCATGGATAAATTTATTGAATGACCTTTTGTTATATGATTCCAAAAATTTTGATTGATTTTAACTTTATAATTTATTAAAATTTTATATAATTTTGATGTCAAATTTTCCCAATTTTGATTATTGTATACTATTTCATATAAGTGAGTTATAAGTGTAGGTTTTTCTCTAAAAGAAGAATTGTTAATTATTCTGCATATATCTTGTGAGTATTGTAATATAGTTTGTAATAATACCCAGTCTGATGTAGAGAGATTATAAGTTTTTATTATAAGTTGACTATCCAAAACCTTATGTTCATTGATGCATTGTTGCCAGCAAATTAATTGTTTCTTTTCCCAAGTAATGAAAACCGTCCTATGCATTTTGTTTGGAAAATTTCTTGTTACACTGAAAGGATATAAAAGTTATAGCCATAACTTTATATCTGTATTAGAAGTTACAAATCTTCTAAATGAATTATACATATCATTTAAGTATTTTAGATTACTAAGTTTTGTTAGATTATATTGAAGGCTAGCACATAAGATATGCCATAGTTTATTAATATGATTGTCTATCATTAAATTCTTTAAAATGGTATTTTCATTTAAATAAATAACAGTGTAGAGAGATTTCCAGTTAGAAGAATAGCACAGATCTATCCATTTTATAATTATTTTAAAAATGGAGGCTCTAATATAAGTTTCAATATCCAGAAAATTGATTCCACCTTGTTTCCATGGTCTAATGTGATGTGTATAAGCTATTCTGTTTTTGTTAGGATGCCAAAGAAATCTTAATAATAATGTATTTATTTCTTTTAAAAAATATTTATCTGGTATTACTAGAATAGCTTGTGGTATATATAGAATTTTTGGAAGTAATATCATTTTTATTACTTGCAATCTATCTTCAAATGTTATGTATATTTTGTTCCATTTTATTATATTTGACTTGATTGTGTCTATGATTTCCCTGTAATTTATATTTAAATTTTTTTTCTAATGTTGTACTTAATGTTATACCTAGATAGTTTAAAGTGAGAGATTGTTTACCAATTATATGATTATCATTTATTTGAAAATCATTTTTTTTATTCAATATCATAAAATGTGATTTTGTTTTGTTAAAATGTAATCCTGAAATTGAATAACATTTATCAACTTGTATATCTAATTCTTTTAATGAAATTTTGAAGTAGATGTGGTAAGAAGTATATCATCTGCAAGTAACATTATTTTTGAATTATATTGATTATATAAATTTATACTCTCTATTTTGGGATTGTTTCATATTGAGATGGCAAATATTTCAATGGCTAATGCAAATATTATGGGGGACATGGGACAACCTTGTTTTGTGCCTTTTGTCAATATTATTGATTCAGAGGTGAAAGGTCCTAATTTTACATATGCTAAATTGTTTTTATATATGTTCTTTATTAATGAAATAAAGGAGCTAGGAAACTCATAATACTCTAATATTTTAAACAAGAAATCCCAGTTTAAGGAGTCAAAAGCTTTCTCTATATCCAATGCAACTATTAAGGCTTCTTGTTTTTCTCTATTTAAATAGTCAATAATAGTATTCTTTGTATATTATCATAGGTGCACCTATTATGTATAAACCCTGTTTGATCTTCATTTATAATTTTTATCATATATTTTTTGATTCTATTGACTAGAATAGCCATAAAGATTTTATAATCATTGTTTAGTAATGAGATTGGTCTATAGGAGCTGCATTTTGATGCATCTTTATTTTGTTTTATTATAGAAGTAATTAATGAGTATCTCCAAGATGGTGGAATGGTGTTGTGTGTTTGTATTTCTATTAAGGTTTTTTGGAAGACTGAGATTATAATTGATGGAAAGATTTTGTATATTTCAGCTATAATACCATCCATTCCTGGAGCTTTATTATTTTTGCTTTCTTTGATTTTCTCTGAAATTTCTTTAAGAGTACTTTGCTTTTGAAGTTCTAATTTTAAATTTTCTGGGATTGTTTTAATCAATTTGGGTTTCAAATCTAAATAAATTTTTTTTGTTTGAGTTCCTTCCATCTTATAATGTTCTGTAAAATGGTATTTAAAAGCATCTAATATATCACTTATATCTGCCACTTTCTTGTTCTTCCTTCCTTCATGTATAATAGTAGTAATGTTATTTCTTTTAGATTGTACTTTAACTCTTATTGCCAAGTTATGCATATGTTTAGGAGAAAGAGCATATGAGTTTAATTTTAATCTTTCTAGTGCTAGATTGGTTTATGTGTTAGAATTTCATTAAACTTTTCATGCAGATCATTATTTTTTTTTCTTATTAGTCAGTGCATTTGTTAAATTATTATTATTTAACTTTATGATTTGATTTTGTATGTTAAGGAATTCTGATTCCCATTCTTTTAGCTTATTTTTGTACCATGTGATAATTTTACCATAAATATAGGCTTTTAGAGCATCCCATACCATAACTATGCTGATTTCATTAGTGAGATTAGTGTTTAGAAAGAATTTCAACTCTGTGAGTAGCCAAGGTTTAAATTCTTTTAGTTTCGTAATATATGCTGGAATTCTTGTCATTTGTATTAATTTTTAAAAATTTGTTTGAATATTAATAAGGATTGCTCTATGATCTGATAATGAACATGGTATGATTGTAAAACTATTTATCTTTGCATCGAGGTCTTGTGCAACAAAATTTTATCGATTCTTGTTTGGGTTGTAAATCTGTGATCTTGGTGCAAAAATAGCAGTGAGTTACTTTCTCTAAATTTGAATGTATCTATTATTTTTCTTCTTCTGGCTTTTCCCGGTTAGGGGTCGCCACTGCGGATCATCTGTCCACTCATGATTGGCAGTGGAGTTTTACAGTGTTGAGTTGCCAGCCCGGCGCCCAACCTTCCACAGAAGGCACACACACACACACACACACACACACACACTCACACCTAGGGCCAATTTAGAGTGTCCAATCCACCTACTGCATGTCTTTGGGATGTGGGAGGAAACCGGAGCACCTGGAGGAAACCCACGCAACCACAGGGAGGACATGCAGACTCTACACAGAAGTCACCCCAGCTGAGAATCGAACCAGAGAACCTCTTGCTGTGAGGCGACAATGCTAACCGCTGCACCACCATGGCCGCTCATTTGAATGTATCTATTAAATTGTGATTTTCAATCCATTTTTTGAGTAGCTTTGCTATAGGAGTTATACGTACATTTTTTTTGTTGGTGGTCTCTGAATTATCAAGAATGCAATTAAAGTCACCACCTAATATCAAGCTACCTTTATATGTTTTACTAATAAAGTCTAGATGTTTCTTTGTCGTACTTATTCCTATTCCTGGGAACCAATAAAGATTTACTAATGTCCAGATTCTATTATTGAATTTTATTATAACAAGTGTTATAAGCCCCTCTTTATCTTCATAGCTATAAAGAATTTGGGGATGAATGATGTTTTTTCTCCTTAGTATCCTAACTCCTCTAGTTTGGTTTTATATGATGATTGTGCTATTGTTGTGTACTCATTTGGATTCCATAAATGCTTTCCATCATCTTTAAAGTGAGTCTCTTGAAGAAATATTACTTGCGCTTTGTTTAATTTTAAATATTTTAGTAGGTTTGATCTTTTCTTTGGATTATTCAAACCATTTATGTTCAGTGAGAGTAGTGTTAAGTCCATGTTTGTTGTTGAGTTTCATGCTTGCTAATATTTATATTAATATTCAAGTACATTTTATAGCATTGTATTTGGAACAAAATTCTCCTTATTTCATGTATCATAAATAGACTGAATCTCTTTTGTAATACTTTTATATTGATGTTCATTTCAGGCCATAATAAACAAGTGTAAAATGATTTAAGTAAAATTATTTTGATTAATATAATCTTTTCTTTCAACCTTCCCCCCATGACACATGGAATGATATACATTCCTAATCTGATAGACATAAACAAAATATCTACCAGATTAACCCTCATGTTTGGTAGACAGATTTCCTCATGCTCCATTCTTGTATTCTTAGAGACCTTTAAAATTATAAACTAGTATATGTTGAATGATATTTATGGTTCTACATATTATATACATAGTGAAACACATAAGTAATTGTAGGCTATATACATATATATATATATAAATACATTCCTTGTTATGAACATTTAATAATATATTAATCATATTTCTAAATATATTCATCTCATATAAGTTAAACCCGACATCCAATTGCTCTAATGTCATTTTCTTTTCCCCTTCTCTCTCTCCCTTATGTATAGGAACAATTTGCAAAGACACAATTATGTATTTTATTATATACTATTTTCATTGAACCATTCATAGTGACTGACTGATATCAACTATTGAAACATTTCTGAATCTGATGTGATTATAGATTTTCTATATATGTACATGACAGAACTATTAACAAAGTAATATATGCATCAAATGTTCAAGTTAATCATCTAATAGTAGATGATAGATAAAATCTTTTCCAAATACATATTGATTGTAATGAAATCTATTTTACATAAATACATTAAGATAAAAAAAATAATTGAATGGTATATGCTTATAAATTTCCCATGAATCAAGAAATTGTATTACATACACAGTTGTGATATTGTTTTTTATTAAAAAAAATTAAAAAAAAAATAAAAGCGCAAACATATGGTAAGCTCTGCAAACTTATTGTTCAAGATAGTTTAATACTCATAGATTACTTATTATATCCAATGCTTCTTTGACTATTTGGTTATATACTTCAAACCCTAGTTTATAATGCATATTAGAGTCTTACAATGTTTAGTATTCTTTTGTCTTTTCATATAAAACATAAGTTTAATACACAGATTTTGCTATAGGTTAAAGAAACATTTTATAAATGTTTTATATAAGACCCATCTCGTTTATTCATTCAAATGTAACAGTTTTAACTTTCTGTCAACAAAAACTATTAAACCTACTATATTTTTATTTAGAATAAGCTTCCTGATCAAAAAACATCAGACTCAGAATGCCCACTGAAGCACATTGTAGTATTTCCTTTGTTGTGCAGCTTAGCTACGGTGCAGTAAATGAGTTTCTATGCATGAGAAAAAGTAAATTAAGTTTCCAAATAAAATAAATAATCATAACTGGAATCAGTTAAAAATGATATGTCTGCATTTTCACATGTGCACGTTGTCAAATCTAGCCATATAGATGATAAACATATGTGTGTATTGTCACTACTTTGTGCTCATCTCTGTGCTTATACACATATTTGCAGATTGACATATACAGACTCATATTTCCATGTTTGAGATTTATAAAATAAATCACTTGACTATGTTTCTCTAATTCTTACAGAGTTAGTATACATTGTTTTCCTAAACTGAGTATAAACTTATTTCTTCCTATTGTTTAGCCTTGTCTTATCATTACTTTTAGTATAAAGTACTTCATATTTATTCCAACTAAATATTCTGAGTCTATCCAAGAGCTTTACAATATACAAGTCAATTCTCCTGTTGAAATACAATCTATTAAAGAGTTAAACATCAGTCTAAGAGAGATTTTCAGCATGTTTATGATTGGCAGCAGACTGCTGTTATACCTGTCACTAACTGTACATAATGTAGCCTACTTTTGTATGTCAGTGCTGTGGACAATTAAAATTGTATCTGTTGTCAGTTGTAAAATATCATGTCACTGCATTTTATAGATTAACTGTCCATCAGTATTTTAAAATTGCTGGAATTTGATGTTTAAATCCACTCAACTGATTAACCATATATCCTTTGAATGTGCTATGCTAGGTGTACTGAAAGTCATAATGAGATAATAAAGTGGCAGAACAGCCCAATACATGCTATAGAACTTTGATGTATATATTTTAAATATTTGTGCCAAAATGTATATGCATTACAGAAACAAATTGGCTAGCAGGCATTAACTGGTATGTATGACACACTGCTGCCTATTACATTACAGGATATCCCTGTCCAGTAAACAACAGTTAGAACTGAAATGCGTTTGGTCTTTAACATCTAATTATACATTGTGCTAGTCAACCAACTATTTCATGCAAGGACATGCTAGAAGGATGGCATCTTACAGAATTATCATTAATTTTGGAATTAGCAAATACCTCATACACTAAAAAAAAAAAACTGTTAATGGTCAGTCATCTGTCCTGTACTATTTTTTTAACAAAGACACACATGCACCCACAAACCCACACACACACACACACACACACAAACATGCATACATGCACACACACATGCACACACAGGCATGTAAATATTTTTAATGAAAACTATGTTAAAATCTGTCACAGGGTTTTTTATAAGCAATACAACAGCTACAGTCAAGAAGGTGCAAATATAGCTTTGAAACCAGAAGCCTTTCGAATATAAAATAAATTCTGTACATAAAATTCGAAACATTTTCCTGACCATTTCCTGAATGTTTTGAACATTAATAATCAGCATGTTATCAGGACTATATTAGAGGGTGCTTGTCACTTTAAGACTAACAGGACGTGTACAGCTATATTGACATGAAAACTCTTGGTATCTTGACTAACAGTTTATACACTGAATCCCTGCCTCTCACCACTCTGTAAAAGTAACTGTTCTTATTTATATTTCTAATTTAGTGATTTAGTTTGTGTACTAGTATAGTGGTCTTCTTTCACATTGAATTTTATAATTGTTGTAGTCCGATAAAGCTGAATGTGTTCATACTAGTCTTCCTTTTTCTTACTCTCTCCCTAGTAAGACTGTACTGTATTCTGTCCTCTTTCTCTCTCTTTTACATCATCGTATCCTTGTAGAGCATGAGTGCAAGCTATTAGTGTTACTGTGGTGTTGAATTATTACAAGGACGCTATTCATGTGTTCGCAAGTGTGTTTGACTGTGAAATGAGCTCGTGGCTTCTTGTAAACAGCCATTATTTATTCTTATCCTCGTCAGACAGTTCGTGTGAAGAAAAAAAAAAGACAGATGATGCTTTTAAACTGTAACAATGAAGTGTTCAACACCGATCAGTTATATATCTACTATGTTTATATTTTTTTACCGATATCTACTGCTTATTGTTTGATATATTGTAGCCACATGAAACCTGATTGTTACAAACCATCTATATGAGCTGCATGTCAGTATTTCTTAACGGAAACACCCAGATCATTCACTGCTCTTCTCCTTCCTCCCCCCACCTCCTGTTCTCCATTTTATCCCATCAAGACAATCCATTAAATAATTAAAATGAGCTTTTTGAAAGAAACAATCCCTACAATATTACACATTTAAATTTGATATGAGTGTCGTTGTGCTAACCATTTGACACAAGCAGCCTCATCCTGTAGTAAGTAGAGTTGAAGCATCACTATTAAAAAAGAAAAACAAAAGAATTATAAACAATATTATGCTTATTGAGACAACTAAAGAAGGTAAATGTACATATGTTTTGGTTTCAGTTTCCTTTGGTATATATTTCACTTTTTAGTAGAATCTTTGAGATTATTTAAACTTGTTGCATTTTTTATTTCGGTTCTTTGTTTCTTCTTCTTTACATCAGTCCAGGAATTTTTTTCTTGGGATCTTTTCAGTGAGTTAGATGTTGACCAGTCCATTTCTTCAGGAATTGTAATTATATTATTGTTCTTGATAAAAGAAGATGCCTCATCTATGTTGTCGAAGGTTCTCATTTCATTTGAGTAAAGAATCTTGATTTTTGCAGGGTACGCAAGTTGAGCTTTGATTTTGTTTTATTTCAGGAATTTTACAAATGGCCATGCTTTCTTCCTTAAACCTAGAACTCCAGTTGAATAGTCGTTATCGAATCTTATTTGGTGATGTTTATACTCTAAAGGACTTTTCCTCCATGCTGACTTTAGTATAAGTTCTTTATCAAGGTATGATAAAAACCTTATTACAGTGGATCTAGGAGAAGTATTAGGAGATGATGATACAGGTTTTCCTATGGCTCGATGAGCCCTTTCTATGCCATTTGACAGTCCTCTTTTAGGTCTAAGAATTCCGGCAACCAGGAATTTAAAAATAAAATAATGTCCTCACCCTCAGCTTTCTCCGGAAGACCAAATATTCTAATATTTGTGCACCTTTCTCTGTTTTCTAAATCATCTATCTTGTTGATTAATCAGTTATTTTGTTGGAAGAGAAATTCACTTTGGTTCTCTTCTTCCTTCAACCTTCCATCTATATTGGAGAGAGATGTTTCAATGTCCATTATTTTTGTTTGTTGCTGCTGTAATAATTCTTTAAAGACATCTGTTTGTTTTTGGCAGTTCTCTTTTAGATTTTCAAGGTTGTCCTTAAAATTATCCATTTTCAATGACAGCTCCTGCAGTACAGAGGACATCAATTGGATTTCCTTCTTCAAGACTGTTTCAGAGTGTGAGTTCTTTGAGTTACTCATTTCCAAGTGGCTATAGTAGTCTCCAGATTAATTTGACAGGAAAATATTGACAAAAAGCTTTCAAAATTAGTACACTATTAGTACATAAGTTTATCAATAATAGTTGGATATTTTTGTTCGATGAAGTTAATTATTTTCCTGTATTTGAACGAGTTTTGTGGAGCTCTAAAAAAATGCTGCTACCAATTAGCCATTCAGGCTCCCCCCCTGAGCCGTAACATTCTAATATTCAAGGTGTACACAGTCAATAACATTGACTGTAATTGCTGGGTATAAGGACCATCTGTGGATAAACAATTGTCATTTGTTCAAGTTAAGCAGTCATTTTTTCTTGCTTTGAAGAGGTAGTGTGCATTTCTGTGACGCCAGATGGAATTTTTTACTGGGTATATTTTTAACACAATCAGATATCTGAGGTGCACAGTCAATGAAATGTCTGTAACTGATGGGTACATGGATTGTCTCTGATGAAAATAGTTTTGTATGTGTGTTGAAGGGGTTGCGGTAGATCTAAAAGTAACCAGTTGGTTATAATTTTTTTTTCATTTTCCATCATATTCAGACATCAGTACTATAGTTAATAGGTGGCTATATGTGGCGGTTTGGGCAGGATGTGTTTGATATCATTGGCAGAATGTCACGTCAAGTGTAGTTGCCATCTAATGCTGCTAGATTCTCTGGCTGAGATTTGGTTGTGATGCCTTCTGTGTGGAGTCTGCATATACTCCTTGTCTCTTTGTGAGTTTTATCCACATGCTTTGGTTTCTTCCCCTAGACTTTCAACTGTATAACATATTCCCCTGACCATTTGTGCTTTTATTTTCATTCTAATCTAACATCAGATAGGTACACACTACACAGAAAGCAAGTATCTTTTTGGAGGGCAAGGAAGGCAGACACTATTCCCTCCTAGATAATATTTGTATATCCCTGCAAGAATTTGTCTTCTCAGTTTATTAAGGTGCTACTATTTTGTTGATTTTGAATATTAAGCTTTAAACATGACTTATTTTCCTTGAAGGAAAAAAGTAAAACTAAATTTCTTTCTTTAATCATGATTTTTGTTTGGGCCTTTAATAGGGCAAAACATATAAAAAAAAAGCTGTAAGATGTATCTCAAAGCATCTTGAAACCTATAACTTCTGGGCACCTAGCGGCCCCCAAGCCCACAGCTTAATTCAGTCACTTCCTCCAAACTTATTACAGTGGACTCTTGCCTGTTAGGCTGTATTTAAAAGCATAATGAAGAGATGCAAAGTAATAAAATGCAAAAAATAAATAATAAAGAATTAATCTGTCTTGATGGTGTGAGTTCATAATTGGGGGGACTGGAAAGGTGCAGGGGAACTAGTATGCAACTGAGACCCGTGGAGTCCTATGTCTAGGGCTCTCTGTCACTTAAGGCTGGCCTTGTTGATTGCAGTTAGATATCTGAGGTATATATATTCAGTAAACTGGTTAAAATGAGCACATTCATACTGAGGCAGTCTATAGATGAAAGTGGATGACCCCATCTGTTGTTTTATCACTGGAAATAGTCATTAACAAGCTGTAATAGAGCCCCACCCATTTCGTTTCTTCCAGTAGCCTCCTCACCCATGTTGAAGTTACAAGCCACCTCTGCATCTATGACTCTAGATGTGGGACTTTTATAAAATGGGCAAGACAGTCCTGTCATACCTCTCAACCTCTTAGAGCAAAAAATCTGCACAAAGCCTAAAATGATGGGAGGACAAATAGGGACAGATTTTAAATATTGTTCTTCAAACCTAAAGAGTTGATAGGATAATAGGTTTTGCATTAGCATGAATTTTCTGAAGGATGTGGAGTCTTAAACTCAAATGTTTGTCATTATTTAATTACTTCAATCCTCAGCTATTTGCCAGAAAGGTACAGATTTTAGGAGGACCACACCAAAAATATGAGGCAAAAATCTGGACATTCTGTGAAAATCTGTACAGTTGAGAGGTATGAGTCCTGTAGCAAAATGCATTTGACTTTGCAAGGTGGTAATTTGTCACATTTCATTACTGGCAAACTCACTCGTAGATGTTTTCTGCAGGTTGACCTAGAAATGTTTTTGATTTCATTTAGAGAGGAAAACTAGTCCTGTAGACAGCCTGCTGTATTAAGCTTTCTAGAAAAATGCATCTGACAAATTGCCCTCTGTATAAACAGAAATGGAAGACCTGGTGGATGTTATCTCCTTCCTTATAAGCAGCAATGCTTAGGTTTTGAATTATAATAAATGCCACATCCAACATTTTGGATAATGAAGTACCTCACTTGTACTACAGAGATGTAACATTTCATCTCAGATATTAGTAATCTGACAGACTGGCTGGCCGAGGAGCTGAAGCAATGTTATCCCGTTTCAGCATTTGTAGCAAAGCAGAGAAAAATCTATTTGGATAATGGACAGTGTAGTACACTAACACTTGTAGAAAAATAAGTATGCCTTCCTATCCTTTCGTTTATGATGCAACAGGCACATGCATTAGAGTTGCAGGTGGGCCAACAGAATAAAAAACAGTTTCATTAATAATCGTACCTGTGTTGATTAATAATCGTACCTGTGTCGATTAATAATCGTACCTGTGTCGATTAATAATCGTACCTGTGTCGATTAATAATCGTACCCGTGTTGATTAATAATCATTCCTGTGTTGATTAATAATCGTACCTGTGTTGATTAATAATCGTACCTGTGTCGATTAATAATCGTACCTGTGTCGATTAATAATCGTACCTGTGTTGATTAATAATCATTCCTGTGTTGATTAATAATCGTACCTGTGTTGATTAATAATCGTACCTGTGTTGATTAATAATCGTACCTGTGTTGATTAATAATT